>NC_139606.1:86267492-86335205 GCF_964270895.1 Podarcis filfolensis | reverse complement strand
CCATCACCATGCAATTGCTGACGACAGCATTACTCAGCAAGCTATCAGCACCTGCCAGATGGTGTTAGCATTATCCCATAACAGAGCTTTAGTCTATCTCTGTGGTTATCAGCAATAATTGTTGGGTGTAAACACCTTCCATCCAGAGCAAACATTTAGACACTTAGGCTTTGAGATGTCATGTGTCTCAACTTGTTGTCAGGCTCTTTCTAAATATATCATGATGCTGAATTGTAAGGTATTCCCCAACAAACCATGATGAAATAAAGCTGGTGAGTTTGTCACCCAATTTCAGTACACCAAGAAAGCATGGCCAACTAACTAGAAAAAGTGCAGATAAGACAACAAAGGGTACTCATGCCTTACAAAAACCTAGTGGGGCTATATCTAGATCAGTTTTAGTAATTATATAGGATGAGTTATCTGAATAGGTTATGGTGGGATCCATCCTAGTAAGTAAGTAAGTAAGCAATTTTTTATTTATACCCTGCCCTCCCCAGCCAAGACCGGGCTCAGGGCAGCTAGCATCAAATGTCAAATACATTAAAACACAATCAGCACAATCAAACAATTGATTAAAATACAGCTTAAAAATTAGAATCAGGATAAAATCAGGATAAAATCCTACATTGTTCAGGAGATCTATTCATGGGATAAAGGTGGACTGTGGGCACATGAAACTTCCCTTCTGTGAACTTCCTTAAATAAATGAATTTTGGGATTAACTAATATTACAACAGGAAAATTCTGGGTGGTGTTTGGGTGCTGTTCTGTCTTGTTATCAGAGACCAGAAACTCTGGATTCTTTGTTAGGCTGGAGTTCAGGACCTTGGATAGCTCAAGCAGGCTATTAGCTCCAAGGAAGATCGAGGCCCTTTATGCCTTTTGGACTGGACTACCTCTCTCAGGCTCCACCCTTTGCTGAAGAGTAGGGTGCCTTAAAGGAGTAACCCTCAGGTCTGGAACCTCACACTCATGCCTTATGTGCTGCTTTCACTGCAAGCAGCGAGGCAGGTAAGGCCTCCCTTTCCCAGCAATCTGGTTCGGGGTGCTATCTCTGGAGGTTCCAGTTTGAAGCAGCTCTAGCTGAAAGGACTTGTGGCTGGTAGGCTCTGGCTTAGGCCGAGTGTTGGGGCCAGCATTTCTAAGGTTGTACCACTGATCTCTTGCAATCTAGCTAGAACCTCCTATTTGCCTTCAAACTTTTTTCGGATTGTCTTGATCTATATAACCATGTATAGCTGATTTCCAGGTCCCATCATGAATGCAGGAACCCTCTGGTCCAGATTTTACAGTCAGGAAACTTTCAACTGCAGTTAATGTACCTTTCAAAGAGTTTCTGGTGTACAATACTCCCATATCTGCTGGGATAGAGTCAAAGCCACAGCTTCCAATAATATATACTCCTTTTTCTGCAGCAATTTTTCTGGCTGCAATTCAGGATCAGGATCACAGCAGGTGTTTAAGTATTGAAAATAACCAACCATTTTAGAAAGATTTTGGAATTCTATTTTTGAATCAATAGTGGTTTAGGGGGAATGCTATCTGAGCACCCATATTTACAGCTCCTTTTCCTAGTGACTATCTTTCTCAGTCAATGGCAGTCTTTACACTGAATGAACAACAGAGCAATGGTGGTTCTTTTCTTCCTGCTCTAGGAAGCTAGTTGCCCAATGCCCTCTCTGGCATTGTGGAGCCTGTACTAGACTTTGGTAAATCAGTGAACTTAGGGTGATGAGAAAGGCCATATGGTGCCTAGAGTGAAAAATGTGCTGTGAAGCTGACTGAGCATGAGTAAAACAACATAAGCTTGCTTCAGTGTGGTGGTGAGGGTGGTGAAGAGGGCCCACTTCTCTGTCTCTATCACACCCTCAAATAGTTGTCCTTTTTCAACAGTCTGAAGTCTGTTGACATCTACTCCAGGGAATGGCATTTTAGATCATTTGGAAGCCCATTCTGAATTGTTTGCAAGGTATTTCAAGGATAAAGTTGCTCACCTCTGTAGCAGTCTTGATGCCACAGCCACATTCACTGTAGTCACCAGTGAGGTGTCAGCTACAACTTCCAATGTAACTTCTTGGGATCAGTTTTAGTTGATTTGGAGCTGTAGAACCTTTGGTGCTGTTTCCCCACCTTCAGCTGGAGGTCACTAGGGTGGTCATGCCCCAGGACTTGGATCTTGTGCTGATGCATTGAAAAAGCCCGGAAACAATTCATGGTATCACATTTCTTGCGGTTGAGAACTGTAAAGAAGAAGGCCGGTCTTTGCTTTTCCTAACATTCCTAGATTAATAATTACAAGTTTAAACCTAATGATTTGTGCCTGACACCTTTATCTTTACCCTTTCAGGATTGGGAAACAAATGAATTTTGTCATACAGCAAGCTGCCATTTCAAAATAAAAACTAGCAGTGCAGAGCTACTGCAACACCAAATGAATGGACCTTTGAGCTGCAGCTGAATTTACAGGAGGCAAAAAACATTGGTTTTGTCCAAGGAATAACATGACAAGACGTAATCAACTGGAGAGGATATCCTAGCTTATGCTATGGGGAATCGGATGGCCATTTTATGTAGCTTGTAAAGGTTTCGATTATTTAGAAATTCTAAAAACACTTTTCCATGCCTCGCACAAGCAGAAGAACTCTTTGCCTGGGATATTTATTTATTTTTTATCCCTGGGAATCTTATGAAAGAGTTGCCCAGTTCTCCGCAGGTTGGATTTGTACATCATGTTAGGGTTTGGGGTTTTTTCCTGGCATTGGTTTGCTTTGGCTCAGTAGCACTGTGCAAAACACAGCAATTATTTTTATCCCTCATAATTTTATTTAGAGCTGTCAATTTAATGCCAACAAACTTTTTAAAAAATTTGTGAAAAGCCAACTTTCATATATTTAGATATTATGGATTTTATTGCTAAATCCGAACTTCATTATAAAAGGAAATTTTCATAGCTGTATTTGCAAAAGAATGAGGTTGTTAGTTAAACTGTAGTCCACGGAGTCCTAGTTTGTCAAGTTGAGAGCTCTATGTTTTTAAACTGCTGGATTATTTTTCCAAATCTGTTTTTGCTTTTTTGCATATAGGATTTTCATTATTGCCCTTGAGATGCTAAGAACTTGTATGTTTGTGGACCCTCTTCCCCTCTATTTTTGGATAATGTATTATCATCAACTATTGTTGGAAACGTTTGTGCTCAAAAATCAGTTTCTGTTCAGGGCTTTGCTGAACGATGACTGCCATATATCAGAAAATAATATGTTACTAAATACAGAAAGACCACCAAAAAAATATCACTTGACACAAGCTGAGAATTAATCAATGTGTAAAGGAAAATTGTAATGTTTAGTCTGAATTTCTCCTCTTTATGTCAGTAAAATCAACATTCTAAAACTTCTAGACAAGGAGCTTTACCTCAGAGATTCACAGAATTTGTCATGATGGACATTTGAAGTGTGTTTGCATGTATTTAACATTTGCATGCATTTTATTTGTGGGGGCTCAGTAAAGCAAAATAAAGACACACTCAGAGAAATAGAGAGATGGGGAGAGAGAACAACAGCCATATGCAGTTGAATGCTTTATTTTTCAAGCTGACTACACATTTTCTGCAAATGGCCCTGAGCCCTGAGATTTATTTATGTTTTAAGAAAACATTTATGACCTATGGGCTATTGGCACTCAGAAGCAATATGTGTGGGAAGGAGGGTGTTTAACCTTTTTCATGTCTGTATCTTTGCCACTCCAAATTACCAGTTCCTTGGCCCCTTGAGATGGGGGGATCAAGAGAAGATGCTTTGAGCACCAAAAAGGTTGAGCAGTTCCTCTCTTACCATAGCTTCTCTGCTCTGAATTCTCCTTCCTGAAGATGCTTTCTTTCCTTCCTTCTTTCCTTCCTGTCTCTAGTATAACACAATGTGTAATGAACCAGTTTCCCAGAGGAGAGATCCTTGAAACAACCATATGACGGTTGGGTCAAAGGAAGCCATGTGAGCCATTTCATCCAACCATCTTCTCATTGCAGGAAATCCAGAGCTAGAGCATCCTCAGTGGCTCAATATATCTAGTTCCTTGAACTTTTCCTCATAGCACCTTCCCTTCATACTGGCAGCTATCCACATTACTCTTTTCTGAACCTGTTCCCATTTGTCTGTGGTGCTCAGAACTAGAAGTTATCCTTCTCATGACTTGGTATCTATGGTTATTTTAATGCAGCCTAAAATCACATTCGCCTTTTTTGCAGCTGCAGCGCACTGCAGACATGTCCAGCCAGATTGGGTACCTTTAGAATGCAATTAGGATGAGGATCTGTACCCTTCTGATAAGAATGAAGTAAATAACCAGAATCTCCATGATGCTGAATGGCTTCGCCTTTCCTCCTCAAAATGAGAATCCTGCTTAAGTGTAGCCAAAATTCATAGCACAGCCTCCAGGATTAGCATTTGGGAAAGCAGAAAACCACTTTGGGCCTCTCCTCAAGTGAAGTCTGGGGACCACAGCACACAGCTACAATCCCAACAGAAGGCACATGAGTTACACTGCCAGTCATGTGCAGGCAATAGACCAGCAATTCATCTCCAGGCAAAAACATAGGCATAGACATGGTATGAAGAAATGTCAGCTAGAGTTTGACAGGAGTGCAACCTGCTTACAGCTTCTTGATTGTCACTCACAAGTTTTGCTAACTTAAATTAAGCGGGTTTTAACAGAATATGCAAAACGGGTGCAGTTTGGGGAGCTCATCATCCTGGTGTTGTTTACGTTCCCTTCCAGCACTTGAAGAACATGTGGTTCTGAGTTATAAACACTGACCAGTTTGCACAATGAATCTGACTGAGACCATAAACATGAATTGTAAGCACATTCATGCAGCAGGTGTTTAATAGGGTTACTTGCAGGTAAATATGCATAGGATTGTAGTTCTAATGTGCCATACAGAAACACATTATTTCCACACTCCTTGGAAAAACGACTTTGCAGAGCAGAAGCTACAGTTGTGAATATAGGTTTGTATTTGTCTTTCAGCCTACTTAACCCCCAGTGGAAAGGCTTTCTTTGGTAAATAGAATCTCATGCACACTGAATACTAACCAGGGTGATAGTAAACCAATGGCTGTGTAAACTTGCCAATATAGTAAATACTATTTATCGGTTCCAGGCAGGGCAAATTACTCTGACTCCACCTGCTTTGTTTGCAGAGAATCCCTGGGTGAGAAGAAGACTCTGATGAGCAAAGATTACCAGGAGTAATAATCACCCCTCCAGCCTTATGATTCTTTATCACACGAAGGGAAGCCAAAGAAGGGTAGTAAATGAACACAATTACATACTG
This sequence comes from Podarcis filfolensis, assembly GCF_964270895.1. NCBI lineage: Eukaryota > Metazoa > Chordata > Lepidosauria > Squamata > Lacertidae > Podarcis > Podarcis filfolensis. The sequence continues at coordinate 86,329,873 of NC_139606.1, read as the reverse complement.
CTAGACCACCGAAGCTGATTTATTAAGATAGTTTATAAAGTTTCAAGCAATGCAGTGGGCAAGTCTTCCGGAGCTTTCTTCCACTGGCCAAGTAAAGACGAGCGCTAGAGATATTTGGTGACTCTCTTCTGGTACCCCCACCACCCTGAGGTGGCTGTGGCCAGGACTCCCGAGAAGGCAGCCCAGATTCTCATGGTTTATGAAGCTTAATATGACCCACTGGCATCTGGCCAGCAGGGCCAGGAATGGGTCTCCTGAGGTCCCTCTGGTCACTGAGAAGGATCCACCACCACACCAGGGCCAGGTTTTGCATGCCATTGAGGCCCAGGAGCACATCACTGAGGATTCATTTAGGCACTGGGGGCATACGCACAGCAGCCAGGAATGATTCTCAATATTTAGCAAGCATTTAAATAACACTCCCTTCAAAGAAGCCCAGTTGTTTATCAGACTAAAGCAAAACTAAAAATTAACCGTTACTGTGAAGCCTGAAAATATAACACATTGCCATACTCTTGTTCACGTAAGGGAGGGAAAACCTAAATTATGTAAATAAGGACACATAAATATAAAAGCGTTTGGTCTTTTAAAGAAACAAGCAAACATTCTGGAGGATTGTGCCCTATAGCATTTTCCATTCTGGGAGGGTATGATGGTGTCTGGCTTGTATTAGATTAGGCTTTTGAATGCACTGTCCATGTCACTGATCTGTAGATCTCAGAAAATAAAATGTCTTTGTTAAATAAATGTAATTTGAGTTAGCCACTTCATTTTCCTTTCAGGCTATTCAGCTGGGATGCTCATCTGTCTTGCATGGGCAATTGATTCTTCAAAAATAAATACTTCTTTCTACTGAAACCTGATTATTAACCCATCTCAGGATGTATCTTATCCAGGAGCTTTGTTTAAAAGAACAACCACTGTGCGGTACATTTTATTTTCCATTAATTGATCTGTGGTGCCTGCTATTTTAACATGCTTTCAACATGATTCCTGCCATTAGAGGCAATAATCATGTCAAAAGTCATTAGAAATCATTACATTTCACCTAACAAATTGATTTGTTTCCATATCAACAAGCTGTCATTGGTTTTAGCTATAAAAATCTCCAGTACTGCAGCATCCAAACACAGCGCTAAATTCAGGGGAAGTTTCCACTTGTTTCAAAAGCCAGGCAAAATCCCAGAAACCGAGTTTTCTCATAAACAAGATATTGCTGGTGCCACCCATTCTCCTGAATCGCCACCCTCCATTTGGTTTCATATTTATTTTTGGCAATTACATACCACACAGTTAGCTATGTCCTCTAGGCAGTTGACAAATTTAAACTAAATAAAATGTAAAATCAATAATTAAAATACTTTTTTATTTATTAAATTTCATACTACCTCTCCCAAGACATTGGGTGGTGTAGAGGTTTTTAATTCACCTACCTGAGATCTTTCGGCTGGAGGTAAAACAGAGAGAATGAGACCTGAATGTAAAGGATGTGCACTAGCACAGAGCAGAGTGTGGTCCAAAGGCATGTGAGCCCACCACTTTTCTGAAGCTAAGGAAGTCTGGATGTTGTTAGTGGCTGGATGGGTGACCGCCTGGGGATTGTATCTGCATCACCTTGGATTCCATGACAAATGGAAAGCAAGATATCAAAGTGAGCAAATAAATAGGAGCCCTAGCTCAAGATCATTAGTGTGATGCTTTCTTTGCAAGTGGTGCTCTTCTGGTTAACAAAAACCATGCGCCTTAAAGCAAAATAGGGAATTGCTTATTAAAAAGGGAACCAGGGACTGGTTTTTTGGTCGAGGATCTTCCATGTGCACCCAAGACAATTTCTGACTAACCTTGGAGGTTCTCTGCCACTTTCTGTCCACAAAACCATTGCTTCCTTCCAGGCAAATCTGTGGGACCATCTGATCTACAAAAAGTAACCTTTAGCCAGCTTCCCACACACACCTTAGACTGAAAGGGCAACCTAGAGATGGGAAGCAGCAACGATGAGAGATTCAGTCATGTACAAACATCAGCAACACAGAATACAGCTGAAAAGCTGGGTGGCGAACTTGTTATGCCCAGGATGAGAGTCTAGTTTGCAATGAATAAGGCAGACAAATGTGGCATTCTCCCTATATTACAAGCCACAGTTAGCAGCCTTTTGGGGGTGTTGGGTATTCCCTTTGCTTCAGGACATTTTCCCTCAAGTAACGTATCCTTGTACTGTTGTCTAGCGGTTACAGCAAAGTGCTGTGAGCATCGCAGCTCCTGCACTTTCCCACTGGCCCTTCCACCAACATGAGCCACAGTTGATCAGTAACTTTTTATCACTATTAGCCCATCCAGGAAATTAAGATATCAGCTTCGAGAGCAGAGCCGCCTTACACTCACTATTCCCTAAAACTATGTGAACGTCTTCATAGGACAGACGGCTACAGTAGGTCTTTAGCCGTAAGTGTGCTGCTCACAGCTGAAGGAAAGATAAAGGGGTGTGTGAAATCTGTTTGCATTAGTCTCATGTTATCCAGACCTGATGCTCATAAAGCTGTTTAAACAGAATCTCAGCAGCGTGAGCCGAGAATACAGCCGTGCGATTCTTCCGTGCCTCTTGGAACAGGAACATTAACCCAGTGAGTGCTCCACTCAACTAGGTCGCCTCTGCCTTCCCAACCACAGTCATGCCCTACCTCACAGTGTGCAACCGGCAGCTCAGCTGGACTCTGCCCCTGGTGCTGGGGTACCTCTTCTACCTCCTCCTGGGGGCCTTGGTGTTTCAGCTGCTGGAAAAGCAGGCAGAAGCCAAGACTCGGGACCAGTTCCAAATGGAGAAACTCAAGTTCCTGCAGAACTACACCTGCTTGGATCGACAAGCCCTGGAGCAGTTTGTGCAAGTAAGGAGAGCAATCCCAAGGAACCCAACTTTATGGTCATCTTTGCATCATGTAACTTTAATGGTGGGGTGGGTGGCTGGTGTGCAGGAAATCCTGGCATAGGATTTGAGGTTGGGATTTGGGTCTTCCGCAACTTCTGATACTATGGTTCCAGAGAGGATCTGTGCCCGTAGGAATTGAAAATGAACAACAACAGCCAGCAGAGAATGCCTAGAAAAGATAATATGATTAGGAAAAATCAGTGCTGTGGAAACACCCATGTATGCAGCAGCCATTTTGATTTTCTTGAATTTTCTCTCTGATTCCTAACCCCTTTTCAAAATTTAGCAATTCAGCTAATATTGAGTTTGAAATTATACTACTGTTCCAGTCTCCCCTTTTCATCCCATGAATAAGGTTTTACAGTGGAGTATATGTATGTGTGTTTTAATATGACCAAAGGCTTCCTTCCACAATCCGTTTTAAGGAGTTTTTAAATGCACATGTCTTTCTGGTTTCCTGCATGTCTTCCCTTCAAGGCTGCACCTTCAGTGGGTGAATATTGTTGTTTCTTAACTTTCCAGTAGTTTTTGAATAGGGAAATGTTATTCTTTCCTCTTTCCCACTCCCCCTGCCCCACCCAGAGTGGATTGCTCTGTGGAGTGTGGCTGTGTGGCCACAAGTGTGATGTCCCTCCCTCTGAAACTTTCTGTGGACATGGAACTTGTGAACAGACCCAAATGCACATAAATCTGTACCCAAATAGGTTCTGCATTCATCATCTGAATTACTTGTTGCTGTTGCTTATATTGTTGCTTTTTGCCACAAACACTTGAGCAACTATATCCCCAAATAATTTGCCCATTTCTGTTCATGCAAGAAGATTTAATGAGAAATATATTTCCTTTGTTAAGATAAAACTAAGGATGTTAAGTATATGGAGTTGAGGAAACCATGCAGTGCACATCCACTGACACCTGGCTTTCCAGTTCATTACTGACAGATATTGAATGAGTTCTCAAAACCAGGCAGAATAGTTCTCTAGATTTAAAGGGCTGCATATTAAATAGTAAATGTAGATACAGTTGCTAAGGAATAATGGGAAATTTAATCCTTTGTTTAATTTAAAAATCTCAATTCTGCCATGAATTTTGAGATCCTGTTTCTGAGAAAACAAGCTTTTATTTCACTACTTGAAATGTTTAAATGAGTTTTCTATAATTTAGCTGTGCTCCCATTTGAAACCAGTGGTTTTGCATTGGGCATAATAATGGTTATGATGAGTAACAGTTTACATGCATGCCTGCAATTCTCACATGAAATCCTGACACTGAGTTTTAGGGCTCTTGTGTCACTGAAACCTGGATGCACTCCAGAGTTTGGTGGGACTAGATAAATTGGGGAGGGGGGGCTGAGCTGAAGGGATGAAAGTTATGCCAGAGGATGCTGAGCCAAGCTCCTTGGTTGTAGAATGAGAAGTGGAGGTTTTCTGGATAATAAGGGAGGACTGGAAATCGGGGCTTTGGGGGGAGTGGAAGACTTTGGGGCAATAGCTGAGAGTAGTGAAAACAGGGGAATCTGAGATTCTGGAGTGACCTAACTAAGGAGGAAGAAATAGCACAGCAAGGAGAAAAAAGAGAGCAGTTCTCCCCAAGAAGGGGGGCTTCAAAACTGAAGAGGTAGAAGGAGAGGGGGCTTTGGCCAGCTGATGGGCTTGAGAGAGAGAGTTGAATGCCTTATTCTTATTCTGTGAGTCCATAGGGGTTGATGGAGGTCTCTTCAGTGCAGGAGCGAAAGAAAGCCTAAGAGAGAAGATGAGTTGGGAAGGGGTCCACAAGAAATGTTCTTGTCCAGAGACAGACGAATCCTCTTGATCAGCCAGAGATTCCTAGCCACTATTATGAAAAGCATTCCCTCTTAGGCTTGAGCGGGGCTTCAGAAATTAACATAGAAACAAAGACTGTAAATCCCGCCTTCCTGACAGTGAATAGGTTTAAGAAGCTTTTGAATGGTGCCAGCTGGGGAGAGTTTGTCTAAAGAATTGCAAAATGCCTTCTGGGAAAATATTATTCTGCTGTCTATATGAAATGAGGAAAAGGAGTAACATATGTTCTGGGCTCTGCTGGCAAGATCCTCAGGCTATCAAAACTTATTGATTAGTAATTGTGTGGGGGAGCAGGTGGTGGCTAGAGGGAATGACACGTAGGGGACACTATCTTGGTTATATACTTCCAGGAAGAGTCTGATGTCCTTTTACTTTTAAATTTACACATTTCTGACAGCAAAAGCTTAGACTACTTCAGAGGGTGGTGGATTCCCATTGACTGGGTTTTGTTAAGCAGAGGTTGGATGGTCATCTGTCAGAGATTCTTCAGCTGTTATTACAGCATTGCAAGGGGTTGGACAGTTCTATGATTCTATGAAATGTATTTAATGTTGTCACCCACCCTGGAACCTTGGGGTGAAGGGCAGGTAATAAATATTTACCAGATGCTCTTTGCAACTCAGCTGCTTGGACATGTGAGCCTGGCTTTCTGTAATGCCATAATTAACACTTCCATCTGAGTTGCAGGCTATCACAGCAAAGCTGGGTATGCTTAGGGGTGCTTCATAACATACATAAATTGCTATTTTGTTTTAACATTTTCTCTGGCACGACGTTTTAAATAGAAGACCCCTGTGCATTGCTGTCCAAAGGCAAACAATGCAGGTCATTTGGGGAGCAAGGAGCTGAGCATTTTCTCCTCTGTTATATAAGCAGAAGTTCAGAAAAGCCATGACATGTGCATAAGTGCTTTCATTAAAAGGAAACTTTTTTGATGTAGGATGCCACAAGGATTACAGCAGTGGTTGCTATACAAACAAAACCACTAGAGGGCACCAACATTTCAGCTACAACACAACAGCTTTTAAATACCGTATTTTTCGTTCCATAGGACGCACATTTTCCCCTCCAAAAATTAAGGGGAAATGTGTGTGCATCCTATAAAGCGAATGCAGGCTGCGCCACTAAGCCCAAAGCCAGAACAGGAAGACGGAGCACTGCGGAGCGCTCCGTCTCGCTGCTCTAGCTTGGGGACGGCTGTGCGCACAGCCTCTCCAGGGCAGCGGGGTGTCTTCACCCCGCTGTCCTGCAGAAGCTAGCAAGGCTGTTCCCAAGCCCGAACAGCAAGACGGAGGGCTCCGTCTCGCTGCTCTAGCTTGGGGATGTCTGCATGCAAAGCCTCTCCAGGGCAGCGGGGTGCCTTCACCCCGCTGTCCTGCAGAGGCTAGCAAGGCTGTTCCCAAGCCAGAACAGCGAGATGGAGGGCTCCGTCTCGCTGTTCTAGCTTGGGGACGGCTGCACGCAAAGCCTCTGCAGGGCAGCGGGACGCTGCGCTCCAAAGGCTTCAGGGATCTTTGAGGCTGGCGGTGGGGGAAAGCAGCGCTTCCCCCCACCACCAGCCCCACAAGCTCTGGTGAATGTACCTTGAACACACCTTGCTTTAGAGCGGGAGAACAAGAAAAAAAAATTTTTCCCTGTTCTCCCCCTCCTATGGTCCGGTGCGTCCTATGGTCCGGTGCGTCCAATGGAGCGAAAAATACGGTATCTCTCGTCACAATAAATCATCCACGACCTTATTAAGTAAATAGGAAATCTTATCACCACCCTTGGCTTCATACTATTGTAATCTTAGCACACTCTTTTGATGTGATGCTTCATGCTAAACCATCACTCAGCATCCTTGAGTCTGCAAGGATGAACTTCTCAGCGTCTGTATCTATCTGCTGGGTTTCTCTGCTGACGCTTTTCTGATTTCTGTGGCACATGAAGCTGTTTCATAAGGTTAGGCATTTTCTTGGGCCACAGCCAATGGCAGATTTGGCTCACCCTAAACACAGCATTGGAGTGTTTAATCAAAAATAGTAGCGTACATGGGCATACCAAAGGGGAGCGGGGGGCAGCTGCTTCCCCCAAATCAAGTAAATCAATAAAAAATACTTGTGTTTCTGCCCCCACCAACATAAATCCTGGCTATGCCCATGGTAGTGTAAGACCTTTAACACAGGACTAGGGAACCTGTGGTCCTCCAGATGTAGCTGGATTCCAACTCCCATCAGCCTCTGCCAGCATGGCCCATGGTGAGGGATGGTGGGAGTTCAACAACATCTGGAAGGCCACAGCCCAGCCCTGATTAAATTGGGGTGGGGTAAGAAATTGAGGGAACCCAAAATTGACACATTTGCTCATCCCCAACTGTGGCTCTGTAGTTGCTATGAGACTCTAGCTCTCACCAGCCTCAGCCAACATGGCCAATGCTCAAGTTGGATGGGAGTTGTCATGCAGCAGCTGGAAGGTCACAGGTTCCTCCTCTCTGCCTTGGAGTGAAACAGGCACAGCAGGGAGCAAGCATGTCAAGGACAATGTCTGGGACATCAGCAACCTGGGACATCAGCAACCAGGTAGTTAGAACACAGCTGACACTATGTATTTAACAGGTATGTCTCCCCTTCTTTGGGACGCGGGTGGCGCTGTGCGCCTAGGACTTGCCGATCAGAAGGTTGGCAGTTCGAATCCCCGTGATGGGGTGAGCTCCTGTTGCTCGGTCCCTGCTCCTGCCAACCTAGCAGTTCGAAAGCATGTCAAAGTGCAAGTAGATAAATAGGTGGGAAGGTAAATGGCATTTCCGTGTGCTGCTCTGGTTCGCCAGAAGCAGATTAGTCATGCTGGCCACATGACCTGGAAGCTCCCTCAGCCACTAAAGCGAGATGAGCGCCAAAACCCCAGAGTTGGTCACGACTGAACCTAATGGTCAGGGGTCCCTTTACCTTTACCTCCCCTCCTTTTCCCTAATACACTTTGGCCCAGAGCAGATGCCCCTTCCATTAGCCCGCTCAGATCACAGTGTTGATCACAGAGTGCAGGAGCAATGCAAAAGCATATCTACAGTCCAGACAGTTCCAGCGTTAACCAAGAAATCCTTGCCAGGAAACCATTTTATGATTTTTTGCATATACAGAGCCACTTTATGAAGCTATGTGAGTATGTTGGTGTATCAAGAAGTGCTGCTTACTTTGGCTCATTGACCGTTGTCCTTTTCAGCCCTGCTACAAAAGCAGCTGTTGACAGACTGAACCTGTGGCCGCATAAATGTTCTTTACTCTCTGGCTGGTGAGACTCTCCCAGTTCATGATGTGACAACATTCTTCTATTCCTCCCCCTGTAAATGATCCCACTTCAGGTCATTATGGAAGCCTGGGAGAAAGGTGTCAACCCTGAAGGGAACTCCACCAACCCCAGCAACTGGGACTTCAGCAACAGCTTCTTCTTTGCTGGAACGGTGGTCACCACCGTAGGTAAGGTGAGCTGGGTGTTTTGCGGGAGGTTCCCCCCGATAAATCTTTCCTTGTTGGAGTTCTGCAAGATTTTCAGTGACGTACTGAATCATCTGTGACTGATGGTACAAAGCGAACCTGGCAAACCTGCGTCAGAAGGGTCTCTGGCGTTGAAAGATGTATTTAAAAAGCCATATATTCAACCAACGCCTATTTTTATGCGTACGTTTTCCATGACTAATTTTCTGGTCCTGTAGGATGGAGTGTGTGTGTGTAGTCAGTTTTGCATGTGTTGAAGTCTATCACGTGCATTCCAGCAGTAACTAGTGCCAATCAGAACTGGTAGGGCAGTAGGCATGGAGACCAACAGTAGGTGGAGCCACAACAGATGACAGGCAGAGCCAACTCATTCTAGTTTTGTCTCCAACCTCTTCCCTGTTGAAGGCAACACTGAAACTAAGGAAGAGGAACTGGTGAGAAGGGTGGTCCCCAGTAAAAAGGCAGGCAGGTGGGGTTTGGGTGAGATTGGTGGGGCCCTAATGGACTAGCAGCCACTATTGCATACCCATGGAAGTCTGAAAGTGTCTGCTTTGTAAATATACAGCATAAACCAGCCAATGCTCTGTAGCAGTTCTAAAGTCGCTCACCAAGGAATAAGTCCCATAGAATTCAACAGAGTGTGCTTCTGAGTAGACAGCTACATGCTGCCCACTTTTCCCCAACAAGATAGTGACAAATGTGCTTCAAATAAATGGGGTGCAGGGAGTCTGGAACTTCATCTGGAACTTGGGATTAGTCACCCAATATAGATGACTATTCCACGTCCGATGTGGTCAAAGCAAATGTTGAGCCCTGTTAAGCGAGTGTGACTATTTTCAATTCTTTTTGCTTTTCTTTCAGGTTATGGGAATTTGGCCCCCAGCACAGTCCCAGGGCAGGTCTTCTGTGTGTTCTATGCCTTGTTTGGAGTGCCCCTTAATCTGGCATTTCTCAATCAGCTGGGGAAAGGGCTCACCATTCACCTGATCAACTTGGAGAGATGGGTCCACAAGCCAGGCCGAGCTCAGGTACAGATGCTTGTTCAACACTGATACCCTTTCCTTGCTTTTCAAAGGTGACTTTCATGTATCATTTTAGGACAGGCAGGGGTGCCTTAGACTCATTATAACTCATACAGATGTTGCTTCCTCTCCTGTGACAGTAATTGGCTGACTCAGGACTTCAGGACAGGGATGTACTTGAATTTCCAAAAAAAGAAGAAAGCTTTAAATTGAGCAGATACAAGTTGCTTGATTGCAAACACCCATGGCTGCTATCAAGTTAGTTCTCTGTTCTGTGTCATTTTCTCATTTACCAGAACCTATTTCTGCAAACCACCATAGAAAGAATGTGTCAGACGCCATTTCAGCCAATGCAGTTCAGGCAGTCCTATAAATGTAAAAGATCCCTCATATGAATAATAACAAATGATTCCAGATGGTCTGTGGCCCCAAGAGAAAATGTTGGAGGAAGCAGGCAAGGTTTCGTGGAAGGAGATGGGGTCAGAGTTGGATGGTTATGATGTGCAAAATGAAAGTCATATAAAAACAAGCTTGCCGGAACACAGTGACAAATGAAGATGACAGACATGACAAAAGTATTTTTTTTAATTAAAAAAAAATCTTTAACAAGTGGAAACCACCCTACCCCTCAAAATTTGTAGAAATTTATTTTAAAAGGAACAAACAAACTTCACCACCCAGTAAATCTAAACTATTGAAAGGTCATCAGGGTGAGTGGTCTGTTCAAATTGAGTGAGACACTCAGTCTTTCATGGAGAAGACAAATTGCAGGAAGGTGTAATTGCTTATGGAAGTATAAGGTAAGCTGAAGAGAAACCTTTGTTTTACTGAGAACACTGGTGCCTCAAGACAATATTGCCCCATGGAGATAGCCATCAATGTTTCCTGTCAGTAGAACTTAAGTTGCACAGTTAATTCTTGGAACAAACCAAAAAAATCAATTGCATAAAAATGAAGGTGACCCCTGCCTGGGTAAAGTAGGCCACACTGGAAGCACCAGAAACCAAAGATTTATCCAGGCAGACAGCAACACGTTCCTCCATCCATCCAACCAACCAACCCAAAGGCATGGTCACAATTCAAGGACACATCACAGCCAGGCAAAAGCACTCAAGAGGACCTGAGGCAGGGCCAGTGAGGGGTGTGGTCTGGGGAGGTGGCATAGCCTGGGAAGCATCCTATGGGGCCTGAGATTCCCCACCCTTGTTCTAGAAGGTTCCAGGTTGCATACCAAGGGAGCAGGAGGGGCCTTCTCCATTATCTTTTTTGCTCTGGGATGGCAGACAATACCTTGCTCTGAATACATATCCAGCACCTGAAAGACACTGAAATGTCTGTCGGATGCAATCTGCTCTTGCATACCTACTCATTTGACTGCTACATATCCTCTCTCCTTATACAACAATTTCCAGTGTGAATTAAGAGGGTCTGAGGAAATTTTGAGTAGCCGTCAGCAGGGGCAACCATATCTGATCTAGTGAACGCCTGACCCAGCACAAAGTGGGAACCAGGCAGGTCCTCATGACCGCACACTAGGCTTTGGAGAAATCATCTCCAGTGCAGTGACCCTCACTGGTAAGACCAATCTCTTCTCCCAAGTCTTGGATCTGGAATAAGGGCAGGGGGTTGTCCCTGACCTTGCACTGGACTTCATAGACACCCAGAAGCAAACAAGACTTCTTGCTTGTTCCTTGGACCTAACCAGAAATGAGAATTTACCTCAACCCTTGAGTCAGAGACTGGGATCAGGCGCTGTGGCAACCAGAAATTCAGCTAAACCTCTAGGGCCAGGCAAACTTTGTAGATGCCTCAATTACAACTTTTCACAGGGATATTCCAGGAGGCAATTGTTTGTGCTTGTTCTAAACTGTGTGGCCTGTACCACACAAAGGAGCCTTTTCCCTCCTGAGAAAAACAGATTTCATGTGGTGTGTGTTTTAAAAATGAGCATGTTCCATGACTCCATGACAAAGGAAAAAGACATGCAGGAAAAAGGCCATTTATAAATCATTGTTCCCAGAAATAGCAGACACCATCAACCCAACCCAAATCTCTGCCTTTGGTACTTAGGCCAGAATCACTTACATGGCAGTTTGTCACACTGGACTCAAAGGGACTTAGTCACAAGTAAAAATGTATAGGATCGCACTGTTAATCTCTCACGACATAGCAAGTTTTGAAATCCTGGAAGCAGGATGAAAGACTGCAATTTCACAAAACACAAATATCAGACAGATTATTCATATTATTTCCCAGTATAGTATGCTTTCTATATATGACTATGCAATCTTAGAGGGAAGGACATTTTTTGGTATTTTCTCAAAGCAGATTTTCTTCCACTACTTTCTTATTTAGAAGGAACAAAAATCCTACCTGACATAATTCAGGGGAACTGCAGATTTTTAAACTGCTCTAGTTGCCTCCTAGCCCACAAACTTTACCTCTTTTGCAGAAAAAAATTGCATATGAAAGTTATTGTGGCTAGTTGTATCAGCAGTCCTGTCCACTGCATTTCTAATTAACTGTTTCCTAACTCCATAAAATGTTTTCTGGGGTCAGTCTTGGATCCCTGTTCTGCACCACCAATTGTCTATTGCCAAGAATCTGTCTTCATATGTTCTTGACTCCCACTCCTTACCTTACCAGCCCCTTGCCTTCTTTTTCTTTTTTAACAAGTTGCTATCTGTTATTCTTTTTAACAAGCCCATTCCCTGTTGTTTTAATATGTGATCAAGGTTGATCATAGGTTGCATCCAATGAAGTCGTCCCATTAGCTAAAGGACTTCTGCCTGCACAGCAGGAAGAAGAAAACAGACTAAGTCTGGTTTGATAAAGATTTATAGAATGCTAGGAGTAAGTTGTGGATGAGGCATTAATTAATGCTAGTTGATTAAACTTTTCTAGCCCTTGTGAGGTTGGAGGGGGGATACTCCTGTCTAGACATGGCAAGGGACACAAATTCTGTCTTTTCCTACTTTTTGTCTTTTTGCTTATAAAAGTCAGTCTCCGGAATACATGGTTAAGAGGCTAAGGACCGCCATCATTTACATCTGGGGAGGGGAGCCTCTGACCCATGGTCCAAACTTGGCCTGCCAGGCTTTCCCATTTGGTCTGAGAAGTGGTTCTGGGCAAACTACTTCTACCCACCCACCCTGCACCTGACATACATATATGATGTCAGGTATGGGGCAGGTAAGGGCAGGGCTTCAAAGGAACAATTGGGAGCTTAAAGTGAGTTCCCAGTTGTTCCTCTGCTGGAGCAGGGTGTTCTCCAGAGGGAGTGCATTCCAGGAGAGGAAAATGGCTTCCATTGGCTGAAAACCACTTTTCCCTTCAGTGTTGTTCCTTGAACTTCCAAAAAAATGGAGGCTCGGTGAACAGTATGGGGCTGTTTGAAAGCCCTTTTGTAAACAGTCCTATGCTGCTCTCGAAAGGGTTTTCAAACAGCCTCACACTGCTCTTTGAACTTCTGAAATATGGAGGTTCAAAGAGCAGTGTGAGGTTGTTTGAAAGCCCACTGGGAAGTGGCCCTGTGCTACTATTTGAACCTCCAGTTTTAGGCAGTTTAAAGAGCAGTATGGGTCTGCTTGCAAAAGGCCTTTCAATCAACCTGCACTGTACTTTGAAGTCCTGAAAACAGAGGCTTCAAAGTACAGTGGTACCTCAGGTTAAGAACTTAATTCGTTCTGGAGGTCCGTTCATAACCTGAAACTGTTCTTAACCTGAGGTACCACTTTAGCTAATGGGGCCTCCTGCTGCGCCGCCGGAGCACAATTTCTGTTCTCATCCTGAAGCAAAGTACTTAACCCGAGGTATTATTTCTGGGTTAGCGGAGTCTGTAACCTGAAGCATCTGTAACCTGAAGCGTCTGTAACCCGAGGTACCACTGTACATGGTCACCTGACATCATAGTGACAACAGATGATTGACAGATGGGATAAGGATCTGGCCTACCAGCCAGAAAAGGTTCCCCACTTCTGATTTATATGGATCTTTGCTCCATGGAAGAGGTTTTTAGAAGCTCCACTGGGGGGCTATAAAACGGTATGAAACAGGTATGAAACTGTATGAAACAGCCTTTAGGTAGCAGATCTGAAAGCACTCAGACCAACCAGACCAAGTCATGCCAGGCAGAAGCATAGTTCTTCTAAACTGTCATTTCCCTTCTCATGTTTCTCAGGTGGTTCAGACTCTGACAATGGGATTCTTCCTGATGGTTGGGACTTTGCTTTTTCTGGTTTTCCCACCCATGATCTTCAGTTACGTGGAAGGCTGGAGTTATGGAGAAGGCTTCTACTTCACCTTCATCACCCTCAGCACCATTGGATTTGGAGACTATGTAGTAGGTAATAGAAAGGGTGGTGGTGGTGACATATTCTGCCCCTGAGATCGTCCTCCTCTCCCAATTAACTTTGATTAGGAGGAACTCTAATGAAATCCAGGAATGTGATCACAGTGCAATCAGCGCATGTAACATCTAGATTATTCATGACTTCTCTGCTGAGGCTGCAAATAAGTGCCAAAATTGATTCATTCATGCATTCATTCATTTACTAAACAGTGCTTAACCAGCTCTATTAAGAACTAAGGAGTTATACTTTCAAGGAGGAAAAGACATTGGTTTAAAATATGCTCTTGCTTAAATCACATGCACTCCAACCAACTTAAGCATCACACCAATGACAAAGTGAACTAATAGCAATGGCCATTTGCTTGTGATCAGGGCTGGCCCTACAATGAGGCAGAGTGAGGCAACTACCTCAGGTGGCAGATGCTGAGGTAGGGAGAGTGACCAGGGATGTGACTGCATCCCCTACACTAGCTTGCTGCCCTCAAGTGCTCTGGGGAAGGGCCCCATCTTGTTGTTCACTTCAGACAGCAAAATGTCTTGAGCCAGCCCTGCTTGTTTACTGTGGCCAGGAGTGAGTCTCCTCATTTATAGTGATAGGAACAGTTCCACACTAAGCAACACAGGACTGACAGAAGAGTGCTCCCTTTCCCCTTCTGTTATTGTTATTTCTCCCACTCAAAGCATTGTTAAGGTCCTCCAATCCTGAAAGGAGTAACTAGAATTAGAAATGTTTTGCTGGATCAGACCAATCAGGTCCATGTGGTACAGCATTCCATCTTCAACATTCACCAGCTAGATGCTTCTGGGAAACTTATAAGCTGAGCAAGATGGTGACAACCTTACATTTACACAAGGCATATATAGATGGGTGGTTGGGGGGGATTTTGTATATACACATAGAGCCTGAAATGTGCTCAGCCAGGCTTCACAAATCATGCAAAAAAATTGCTGTTCCTTCCATGTCCGAAAAATATTGTGTGTTTGGTGCCAATCTACACAAAAACATGTTGCGAAAAACCATGTGCTGCAAAATGGCACAGTCAAGATGACTTAACACACTATTCATAATATGGGAAATGCCTATGGTGCCATTTTGTTTTGTTTTGTTTTACTTTTAAACCTGTGTTCATAGACTGCTATAGGAGCTGACATTACGTGGTCTTCTTTTTGGAAACAGACATAAATGTTTGTTCCTTGTTCCTCATTCTATTTGCTTTGGAAGAAAAGGATTCCTTGAGATTGCCATTGATTTTTGCAGCGAGAAACTGCAGTGTGTTCTATTTTATTTATACACACACACAAAAAAACCCCTCCATGCCTAGGGAAGCTTATTTCACCCTAACTCTTTGGTTCCTCTTTCCCCCCCCCCAAGTACCACTTCCTGCATGCTGGTTTGCATTCATGCAGAGCCAGCAACATGTGAAACTTTCTTGCAGAGTCATGTGCTTTTCCTAAATCAACTTACAGGACTAAGTTGAGGTCATGTGTATCCCAAATTGTTTTCTCTTGGCCTGTCAGGGGAGAGGACACAGCTCAGTGGTAGCACATATGCTTTGCTTGCAGAAGGTCCCAGTTTCAATCCTCCCCCATGCCCCACCCCAGAAACTCCTGTTAGAAGAATTAGGTAGCAGACGATAAGAAAAGCACCTTTCTGCCTTACACTCTGTAGAACTATTGTCAATTGGAGCAGATAATGTTGGACTAGATCAGGAGTCAGCAAACTTTTTCAGCAGGGGGCCAGTCCACTGTCCCTTAGACCTTGCGGGGGGCCAGATTATATTTTTTTGCAGGGGGAAGAGAAAGAATTCCTATGCCCCACAAATAACCCAGAGATGCATTTTAACTAAAAGGACACATTCTACTCATGTAAAAAGACGCTGATTCCCGGACCATCCACGGGCCGGATTTAGAAGGCGATTGGTCCGGATCCAGCCCCCGGGCCTTAGTTTGCCTACCCATGGACTAGATGAACACAGACATTCTGGCATTAGAAGCTAATTAGTGGATGCACCATGATTTTAAAAATCCTTCGTCACACTTTAACCCACAAAGCACTGGAAATATTGATGAATTCTAATTTGCTTGTTTCATGCTGTACTCTTCCTTTGAAGTTCCTTGGTTCCAGAATGACAACCTTAAGGTCATTTACAGGGTGTTCTGGAAATGTTCAGAATGTTCTCCGACCTGCCCCACTATTGGTGTTAATGCAATGATTTCAGCACTTATCACTAAAAGTTTGCCTACTTAATTTACAGTCAAGCTCTACTTATCTCCTGTTATCAACTATGATTTTACTTTCATGCAGCTGATGAACTGGGCTTGAGCCGATGAAAGCTTATGCCGTTATTAAATGCGTTAGTCTTTAAAGTGCCACAGCAAGACTAATTTAGCTGCAAGCAACTAACTAACTATAATTTTTTCCTATGTTGCTGTCAACAGAGTAGCAAAGTTCAGGGACAATGACCTGGTGGCTATGGTAAGGATAGTTTCATTTAGATTTGTTCATGCTAACAGTAGAGCTGGTGGCAACATTGGGGATGGTGAGTAACAGTCTGGGAAGGTTGTAAACCTAGGGAAAGTAAGAATGGGCATAATCCAACAGACCACACTGTAAAGGCAGAAAAACCAAACCTATCCTAGGCATGCAACTCATAATGAGTATCCAGGAAAATATCACATCACTTCTAATCTGTGGGCAAATGCACACAGGTGGGATGCCAGTTAACAATCTTGCATGGTTCTGTACACATGTGTATATGAGTTGTGTATGTGTGCATGGTGTTCATTGTGTTGGCATATATTCCTCCCAACTGTAGAGAAACCAAATCTTACTTGTGGGTTTTCTTGGTTTTTTCTTTCTTTCTAGGCACAGATCCTAATAAGCATTATATATCAGTGTACAGAAGCCTGGCAGCAATCTGGATTATTTTTGGCTTAGTCTGGCTCGCTCTGATCTTTAATCTGGGAGCTGACCTGATGGAGAAATTCCTACAGCTTAATTGGCAGAAGTCTGGCCCAGGCACTGCAGAGACAGCTGTCACCAAATTAGAGGATAACCCTGATCAACCCAGGATCCATATCCCTAGCTGAGAGTGACTTATGGATAAGCAACACAAAAAACCAACAACTCTCTTGTCCTTTCCCTTATGCCTACAAACCGATGTTTGTGGGCAAGACATCTTGCATCAAATACTTTACATAATGAGCAGGTCACTTCAAAGGGAAAGGAGATTTTTTTGAAACAGAAGAAACCCTTTGACAATATGTACCGCAAACAGCCCAATGAAGCCTTTGGAGGAAAACGAACTGAAAGTGTCAATGCCACGTTTTCCACACATCTGATTCCTTCCGCAAATATACAGTCTACCATTAGACCACATCATCTTGTTTAATTCAATTCAGCATTTGGGCTGATGGATACCACTGTTTCCAGCAGGAGCAAACCAGCTGGCACTACCAAGGTTGCAACACACCATTTGCAGAGATTCATTTTTCCTCCTAAACTGTAATCCGAAATCTCTCAAGTGGTTCTGATCTTTGTGGATAGAACAAGATTTAGATGTTCCCAGTTCCACCTGTTAAGAAAGTTTGGGACAGGTTCTGGTCTCAGATTTCCAGACTGCCAACAGAATTTGTTCCCTCCCCTTCTTCCATTACCAGAGACAGAGAAAGGTAAACCAACTTATTTTACCCACTGCCATTGCTACAAATTTGAGGGTATTTGTAGGTTTAGGTCCTATGATCCCCAGAAATCTATACTACCAATTTAGGACTCCTTAAGCCTACAATGGACGTCTTCTCCCCTAGTGGGAAGAGAGATCAAGATTCTAGATGTCGTCATGCTAGGCCAGCCAGCATTCAATAGATTTCCTTCCTCCTGGTCTTCTGGTAAGTGTGGATTGAGCTAGGTGACTACTGGATAGCAGTAATGTGTGAAAGGTTAAACTTTTCCTTAGCACATAGAAATGCCAATGGCTAAAACGAATGAGTGGGAAATAGATTTCTACATTCAGCAGTGAACCATGAGGGCAAATAAAATGTGAAAGACATGCTTCCTCCTGTCCCTACTTCTGCTGATGGGAGAGGGAATAACCTGTGTGCTACATTCTGCATACTTCTGCCAAGTGGCTGCATGCATGTCCACATTGATCAGCAAGATAAAACCCTGACAAAGAAAGCTATTGAATGAAGATTATCTTCTGTGTATTACCAACCCCACTGGATCTTCTGGACAGATTGAGCCAACTGTCAGGAGCTCTGCAAATATCAGCCTAAACCACTGTTTCCTCATGCACCAAATGCAGTTAAGAGATACAGTAAAACTAACAGGGTAGAATTCCTTCATCTGTTTTCAAGCGCCTCTCAACAACAACAGGTACAAACTGCTGAGAGTTGTTAGGTGATCCCTATTCCCTTTTTAAATGGTAGCTCTGGCAATCACTCCTTAGACAGTCAGCCTTCCCTTCCTTATAAAGCCTTGATAGAACCAGTCGAGATGGGGAAAGGTTCCATTTGTAACTGAATGCCTGCACTTTCCTCAGGACCTTTTCCATAAAAAATGCTGATAGTAAAATTATCCCCATTAAAATTGCACAAAACTGAGCCTCCAAAAGGTTAGCTAGTCCAGGCATGTCCAAAGTCCGTTTCAGGGGCCTAATCAACTTCAATCCTAAAAAAAGGTTAACAACTTTGGTTGGCCCTTCACTTCATCAAATCTGGCCCTCTTTGAAAAAAGTTTGGACACCACTAGAGGCTAAGCCATAATCAGCAAACAGTAAAATTGAACTGCATGTGTCAGATTTTATTCTTGGAGATAACAGTTGTCCTCAAAGTTGTCTATTTCAAGATAAGAAGTTTAGGGATATAAGGCTCACATAACCTCCAATTCCGTGCCTCAACATCAGCCATTCAGTATCATACCAGCTTAATTTGTCTGACACAAAATATAGCAATCCACACACTTTTTTTCCATCTCCTGGATCATAATGTTCTAAGCACACAGAAGATTACATGCAGGGTTCAACAGTGTGTAGAATATTACTCTCCAACTGGTCATTTGTTATATATCACTTCTTTGTGGAGAAATGGCAAGCCCCTTGAAAAATCCATTCATAATTTTTCTTGGAACTGGCAAATGGCTTCACCTCTACCACAAAATCTGAACTCTCTTGTTTGAGAGTGGGGGCTAGCCAATACACTTTTTATTATTTTTGGATTTTATAAAAGAGAAGCAATAAACTATACATGGTTTCCATATCAAATAAGGTAGGTATTGTGGATGTGTTTGCTGCCCTGGACTCTGTCAGAAGAAAAGAAGGGGCATAAATTCAACAACAACAATGATAAATGGCAATTGATAATAGATAATACATGATGCCATACATGGGTTAACACTTTAGAAAGGTCATCCATAATAATTCGGTGTCATCTGCAAATATGGCTACCTCACTGCTCACTCCAGACCATTTACAAACAAGTTTAATGAAAGAACTCACCTCCCCACTCTCTGCTTCTTGTTCTCTAACCTGCTACTGATCCATAAGTGATAATTGGAAGCAACGAAAAATTTATTTATAAAATACTGCTAGAATGAGAGACAAAGGATGAGATTATAAAGGCGACTATGACACATTGGGTGATAGACATTGGCCATAATATAGAAATGGAAGCATAGGAGAGGCTATGGAAATCAACACTGAACTTCTTGGCATGCTATACCCTAAAGGGGAAAAAAAAAGATTTATAGGTGGTATTTAACTCCTAGTAAATTATTGAAAAGGGATCCAAATTATGTTGGAAATGCCAGGAGGTAGAGGGGACCTTCATGCATATGTGGTGGTCCTGTAAACAGGCTAAATGGTATTGGGAAATGATCTACACAGAATTCAATAAGATGCTAAGGTTGACTTTTCAAAAAAGACAGAAAGAAAGAAAAATTAAAAAATGAGGCTTTTACTAAGCATAACTAATGGAGATATCCCTAAAAAGAAATTTAGCCTCTTCCTCTATGCAACTACAGTGGTTAGGATATTATATGCTAAAAAAAATGGAAGGAGAAAAAACTCCAACAAAAGAAGAATGGCAATATATTGAATATGCGGAACTTGCAACCATGACAGCGAAGATAAGAGTCCAAGATGAGAGAAAGATATGGGAAGAGTGGGGATTTTTTGGAATTATTTAAAGAGATACAATAAACTAATGAATTTCCAAGAAGAATTAGAAATATGAACCGCAGTCAAAAACAGTATGGTAAATGTAGAGTTAATCAATGAAAAAAGATAAGGGTTACAGAAAGCAGATCAATTGAAAAAAGCAAAGAATTGAAAGTCTGTTTTCCCTTGGGTTTTGCTACTGATTCTTTTGATCACAGAAAGAGCACACACATACCAGAGCCAGGAAAACCTTGTTGTCTAAGGAAGGCCTCTTTCTAGACAGTAACTCTTTTATAGCCCTTCCTGACTAGGAGTGCACAATAGCTAACCCAGCTGGATGAGAATCTTCACTGCCAGGAAGATGTTCCAACCTATTGTTCTAAAGATGTTTTACCAGCTTACCACACAGGGAAGCTGCATAGAGATCCCAAAGTTACTGGTTCTAGACTCTGTGGGTCCTGACACTTGTATCCGTCAATCATGTTTTTATGTGCCTATGTCAGTAGCTAGGAACTGGGGGCCCATGCTGCCCCTTTCACCCAGGTGGTCTTGCTTATATACCACATCTGTTTCTCCCATCATCCAGGACAGGGTGCAAAGCAGAGCTGGAAAGGCCCATGGATGTCCTCCTTCATTGTTTCTGGGCTGTTCAGAGGCAACAGGGTTGGTCTAGTGTTCCAGCAATCAGTGATAATTCCTTTGCACTATCAGTCTGGTTGCTGGCCACTAAAGCACATTATTCTGTATTACAACTGCAGCTCCTGCTTCTCTACATGGCTTCAGTTTCTGTTGTGGGTGGAAAATTTCAGGCATGTACCCCCACTTCGTGAAGCAGGATGCATTAAAGAAGATCCTCTCAGAGTCACATTAGTTCAGGCTTAACCAATATGGTGCCCTCCAGATGTTGAGAACTACAATTCCCCTGATCCCCCAGCACTAGCCATGCTGGCTGGGGCTGATGGGAGTTGAAGTCCAAAACATGCTGAGGATAATAGGTTGGCTACCCCTGTATTCGTTCATCACAAAGGTGCTGCAGGGAATGGTAATATTCTTCTAGGCATCTTTCTTCACAACCAGTAATCCAAAGCTTCTCTTCCTAAAGTTCAGAAAAGGGCAAGCAAAGTAATCAAGGAGTTGGAGCAACTCCCCTACATGGAAAAGTTATATCATCTGGGACTTTTTAGTTTGGAGAAAAGGCGGGTAAGGTTACAAGGCAAATGAAGCTGAATGCTGGAAAATTAAAGACAGAGAAAGAGAAAGTACTTGTTCACACAGCACACAGTTAAACTATGGAACTCATTCCTTCAAGATGTAGTTCGTGTCCACCAAGTTGGCTTTAAAATAGGATTCAATCAATTCATGGAGAATAAGGCTATCGGTGGCAAACTAGCCACAATGGCGATGGTCTATTGTCACTATTGGAAGGCAGCAAGCTTCTGATTACTAGGAATCTGGTTGGCCACTGTGAGAACTGGATGCTGGACCCGATAGGTGTTTGATCCAGCAGAGCACTTCTGACATTCATTTTAAACAGGGCAGGAAGGAAATGAATGTCTTCTACTGAAAGTAGGGAAGTTAGTTGACATGTTTGTGCTGGACTCCTTTAAAATTCCCTAGGCATGATGGGTATTTTCCTGTTTCCTAAGGCAGCCTTCTGCCCTACTTTATAGAGGAGAGTCCCCTGTTTGTAGTGCTGTCCTGTCCGAGTCCAGTTTAAAGAGAAGGAATCAAAATAAGGAAAAGCAGGGACCCTCCACTCCAAAGTACAGCTCACATTGACAGTGTGGCTTCTGGTACTAGCTAATGACTTGCCTTTTTGCCTAGGCCTTGGGAGACGGCTTGATGTTATGAGGTCAGCTGTAAACGTGGTGAAGTAGTGGCAGGACTGTAGGACTACTTGTAAGAATTCCAGTTATGTTTTACTTTCACAGTGTAATGTATCCTGTTGTATTTGGATTTGTTGTATATGTTTTATGATGTAACCTGCCCATGGATCGTGTGCTGATGAAGAGTGGGATAGAAAGTGAAGAAATAAAATAAATACTGCATGGCCCATATTGCAAGAGAATGTTAAGGAAAATGGATATGCTTCAGTGTCATTTTGTAGCCCTGCATTGCCCCCCAAAATGTTTATTTCCTTTACACTTAAAAACATCCCTCATTTGTCTAGTCCAGAATGATCCTAGACACTTATTATTAACTGGATCATCCCTGAACTGAAATAGCACTTTTATATCTGGAGTGATAGTCTGTAGCAGCATGATCCAAAACCATAGTGTGTAGAGCGCAAATTTTAACAACACACTCCTAATCACTAGATACATTGACTAAGAGAGGTAAGTATGCGGTGTACGTCCCCTTGGCTGAGCTGACTTCTGGCAGATCTATTTATGGGTGAGGGAAAGCCTTGCTGTCATAAATTATGCCAAAGGTGGTGGGCGTGGCGGGGGCTGCACCCAAACGCTCTTGATTAGTACCCACTAGTACCACTCAAAATCCAGGTGTAACTAAATCCACAGGAGTCCATGGAAGACCAGAAAATCCAAGTTTTCACTGACCTCCCCCGATTTTGACCACTGACCTTCTGGCCAGAAGCATTTAGGATGCAGTTTATGTGCATCTACCTAGTTAGAACTGCTCCACCCATCTCTGGCGACCTAATGCTGCCGCAGGTCTCTCGTCCACTGTTGAGACGCACCAAATGTGGGTTACCCTTTGAGTAGCTACTCTGTGGCCAGCATTCCCCCTCTCAACGTTTACTTCCAGGGGCTGGCGGGGCCTAAAACGAGGGCGGCGGTGCTGCGGCGGCCCTTCTGGAGGGTTTGGGGCACCCAACGCCTACTCAGGTCCCAACCTTGAGGGCCCCAAGTTCGCTCCCGCGGGCCAAACGAAGCCGAACTCCGCGAGGGAGCGCGCTGCGACTGACGGAAGCGGAGCTACTCGCCCGGTTTGAAAAGCTGGAGGCGCTTCCTTGGCTCCTCCCAGAGCATCAGAGAGCCGCCGGCGTCTTAGGGGAAGCCGCCAGGGTAGCTCGGAGCCGCTCCCCCCGCCTGGCCGAGTGTGGCCCAGCGCCGCTGCCGCCCACTTAACTTGCGCGCAGGCCGGTGAAGGCACGAAGCTGGCGATGTGCGGCTGCGGCGGGAGGTGCGGCCGGGCGACGCCGGGAGCCGCCTCGTCCTCGGGCCGCCGGCTTCCCGCCACGCCGCTCTTGCTGCTCGCCTACCTGAGCTACCTGCTGCTGGGCAGCGCCGCGTTCTGGGCGCTCGAGTCGCCCCGCGAGAGAGACATGGCGGGGCGGCTGCTGAGTGAGAAGTGGGACCTGCTGGAGAACTACACGTGCCTCGAGAGGGAGGACCTCGAGGACCTCGCCAAGGTACCGGGGGTACCGGGGTGGGGAGCGAGCCCGTTCCGCCGCCTCCGAGGAGAGCGTCGCCCCTGAGCCCCGGGGCAGTGAGGGGGACGACAGGACGGCGACGGCCGGGCTGGGCTGGGCCGAATCCCATGAGGGAAGGGAGGCGCCGGCTGCGTGCGAAACTTGTCCTCGCATGCTCCTTTCTCCCCTCAGGCCGTTGTTCTTTGTAGATACTTAATGTGGGGCTCTTACGGTTGAGGGAAGGGCGCTTTGCACGCGGGCAGAGGCACGCTCGTCTGCACGCGCTCCAAGGCTGGTCCTGACCCGAAAGGAGGTTGGGAGCGGGGAGAGAACTGGCTGATAGAGGACAGTATAATCGTGGGAATGTAGCAAGGAAGGTGCCTGGCGGGTGGGGAGGAAGTCTGTCCGGAAGAACTTTTGCAAAAAGGAAAAGTAGGAGTCCATGGACAGCCCAGCCCTTCTGGAAATACTAGGGTAGAGTGAAGCACTGCACATCCACGAAGATGGTTGGGACGATGGATGGGAAGGCAAAGAGAGCCCCCGAGAAAGGGTTCTGCGATAAGGAGTTTTCTGTAGAAACCAGGGGAGCCGCCTGTCCAAAAATGCAAGACTTTGAAGAAGACCACATTATACCTGAAACCAGTGCTATTTTTCTAGAAAAAGACGTGCTGGAGCTCGCCATGAGCCTTGTTCTGTTAGAATGGCAATGGCGCCCACCTGAGAGGTGCTGGAGCTGAGCTCTCCCTGAAAAAAAGCCCTGCCTGAAACAGTAGAGCAGCCATGGGGAATCTGTGGTCCTCCGGATGTTGGGCTACAACTCGCATCCACCTTGTTCATTGGCACTGCAGCTGGAGCTGGTGGGAGTTGGGAGTCCAAAAGCATCTGGAGGGCCAAAGGGTCTCCATTCCTCATCCCTAGTGTAGAAAGATACTGTGCAAGAAAGCTCCATCAGCCCTAGCTGGCATGTCCAAAGGTCAAGAGGTGGTGAGAGTTATGGTTCTCCCATCCTGCTGAAATGGAAGTATGTCACATGGGGCATGAGATGCTGAATGCATGTGAGCTGGGACATCTGAGAGTTTGAGCAGGAAGTCCTCAGTTCAGATGTTCCCTTAGTCATGAGCTTCTTCATTATCGCATTATCAGACAGAAGTACCGTGTCCCTAATGCAGTCAATCCAAATAGTGCCATCTTCTCATGGTACTACAAATCCAACCACAAACAAAATAATTAACCATTTGTCTCCTTTTATTGTTATGGAAAGCACCAAGTTGAAGAAGGCTGTTTTGTTGGTACTTCACATTCTGCTGCTTGAGCAAGGCTGCTTCACCCTCTGAGCTGGCCCTGGTCAGCTCACCCTCTGCAATATGGAGATGAGAATGCTGCCCTATGGGGTTGTTATAAGACATGGCAGGGAAAACAACTGATGTTTCTGGACTAGAACTCCCACCATCCCTGACTAATAATCATGCTGGCTAGGTCTGATGCAGTTCAATGACTTTTGGAGGGCCACAGGCTTCCTTTCCCTATTATAAGATTATAAGTCCTGAGAAATATACTTGAAGTACTGCTATGTAAATATAAATAGCTATTGCTATGAGCAAGACAAATGACCGTGGATTTTTTTAAAAAAATATCTCAGTGCTATTTTCTGTTAACATTGTTCCCATATTTGGATGTGACTGTCCCTGAAGAACTCATGGGAGAGCATGGCCAAAATGAAGTAGCATATAGAGATGTTAAGTCATATGTTGTGTTTCACATCACTTCTCCTAAGCTTAATGTTATTTTATTATTATTATTGATACACCACCTAATGTGTTCAACTGGCTTTACAAGATAAACAGAAAGGCAGGGCACTTGCAGTATAAAATGGTTTTTAGATACGATTTGGTAGGTGAAAATAACAAACAGCAGAGTTAATCGATGAGGAAGGATAAGGGTTAGAGAAAGCAGATCAATTGAAAAAAAGCAAAGAAGACTGTTTTCCACTTGTGATTTGCTACTGATTCTTTTGATCATAGCAATTACAAGCTGGACTCACTCTTTTGAGTCAACTGATATGTAGGCAATTTGGTGTACCCTCTGGGCTTCTACTCTTGCTTCTGGCACAGTCTGGTTTGAATTTTGTGGCTTAGTCTTTGGGAGAACCTTTCTGGGTGAGGGAGAGAAGTAGTTGATTTTGAGCTTGGTTGGTTTCATCTCATCCCACTGTTCTTTAGTCTTCCCTTTTCCGCAATAGGGAGACTGAGACATGACTAGCCCCCAATTATAATGCAGGAGGTGCATGAGATAGGCATGATTCACTGACTTGGTTTGCACATCACAGTAAGCCAAGCTATAGCACCTGCTTTCCTCCCTCCAGATCTTTTAGCATAGCACAGTGCAACAGCGGCTAAGCCAAGGTTTGGCTTAGCATGTCATTGAAAGGCAGGATCATGGTTAAGCTCTCTCTTCTTGGACCACAATCTATATACCAAGTTTCATAGCCTCCTTGGGAGCAGGAGCAGGTTTTGGTAATCCTTCGTAAGCATCATTGGGAACCCAATGATGCTTCCACGCATGTCTTGTTTGCGTATATGGTCTCACTGGTTTGATTTTCTTCCACATTATCAGTGTGGGAGAGAACCTTTCTTGTAGTAAAGACTCTAAGATAAGGAGCCAGTTAGGGTTTATGATGTTTCACCTATGTACCTGAAAAGACGCATTAAGATTAATATTCACCCCAATATATTGTTGTTACTTATCTGTGTTAATAATGTGGAGAAATAATAACTTTCATTTGGAAAGGGCAAGGTCCATCTAACTTCAAAACAATCTTAATCACCACTACACCATAATAATCTGGCACTCAGATGCAGGTACTCCAGCAAAGAAACTTTGATTTCAGATATGGCTTATAAAGTAATCCTCTCCAAGGCTTTTTAGAAGACCCTGAAAACTATCACCCAATAATGCCTGGCTCATATGTCGCATTGAACCATAGTTTATTTTATCTTTGGTTTAATGAGAACACAAAGTATGTTTGTTCATACTGCTGAAATCATGGGTGCTTCACTCCACCCCCATTGCCGGGAAACAAGCCGTGGTCTCACTTAGTGCTGCACCTGAACCTGGATTTGTGGTTGGTTCCTCTCAGTAACCAAAGTTTGCTTTGGACTTAGCACTTGTTTGTTTGAAGGAAACCAACCATGAGCCCAGGATTGGAGGTAATGCAAAGGCAGGCCATGGTTTGCTTTCCAGCTGCAAAGGAAGACTGCAACACCCATGGTTTCAGCAGTGCACACAGGTACACTGAGCATTCATATTAAACCACAGGGTCTTGCAACTATGGCTTAATGTGATGTGTGAACAAGGGCTAAGTCATCTTGATATTCCCACAAAAAATATGTTCAGTATCTTTTAAATAAATGAGAAGTGCTGCTTAATGGAGGCTATGACATTCCTGATTCATTATCCCAAGATTACTGTCCAGATTTGGAATCTATTCTAACATTAGATCTATTAGTTACAGTAAGATAAAGTGATGATGCTTGCCAGAAGACATAAGAAACAGATCCTGGATGGTCATTATCATCTATCAGTGTCGTTTATTTAATGCTTAAGGCTTCATTTTTTGTAATAATGGGCCCATTTTGAGGCAATTTAAATTTTATCTACTCATTCATTGGGGTCTATAAAGATGCTTTATTATACTAAGGGTCATTGTTTGTTAGAAGGGAGGATAAAAAATTGTTGCTAAGAACATATCTTGCTTGTCATGTGGTGAAGCAATTTGTGTAGCTCTAATGTATGTGTTCCTACATCAACTATTTGGGAGTCACATAGGGCACCTATTGCATTACTTAAAATTGAAGTAGGTCTCCCTTCTTTAAAAACACGCGTTCTTAAATCCATGATTCCATACTGGAAAAAGCTGCTGCTGTTTGATAAACATTTATAACAAAACAATTTTTAAACCTGCAGAACCAAGAAGGCTGGCAGCAATGTTGTAATCAATCCATGTTACCAGTTTCCTCTGCAATGTCATCACAGGACATATCTCACCATAAAATCCATGGTGCAATTAAGATGCCAAAATGGACCTAGAATTCTTCAAGTCCTCTGTTTGGTATATCAGAATTAAGTCCAACCATAAAAGGGCTGCTTATGTGTTGGAATTAACTCTTTGAACTGTGTTTACTCAGCCTAGATTCCTGGCAAAACAAAGAAAGGGGGAAACTGAGGCATGGAGAGGGGAGGTACTGGGAGGGAGGGAGGGGAACCCACAGGCATGTCATGGCAGTACCTCTCCCTCCAGTTTATCCTCCCTACAAAGTTACCATTCAAGCTCTGAGGTGGATTTCTGCAAGAGCTATTGGATTCCAAGTCTTGGCCCAGTCTGTGCATCTCATATGCCCCTAACAGCTCAGACTGTTGCCACAGGCCAGAGAGATATACGTCGTCTTGTCAGAGGCCAAGAATCCGACCAGAGCTATAGCTTTTCCCTGGGAAGGTGGCAGCATATTGCCAGCTTCCAAATTCACAGAACTAATTAAAGCCATTATCACACACAGGCTGGCCCTATAAAGTATTGCCAGGGCAACTAAGAACAGGGACTGTTCTCTTCATTTCAGCATTTTATTATAAAATATATATTTCCTTGTATATTAATAAAGCAGGATGGACCAAGAGCAAGCGTGGATCAAAAATCAATAGTGCAAATATAACTAATAACTTAATTTCCCTTCTCTGTTATGTCCCAACATCTTAATTAAGCTTTAGCAGGTGGAACAAAGTGTCACCTCATGCATGAATAGGGAAAGTATAAACAGGGGAAACAAAGGCTTCTCTCTGCCTAGTCAAAGGATCACTGTGAAAGAGGCAGCTATCTGTTCAAATTTATATCCCATCTTCTTTCCATGGAGTGGTTTATGTGATTCTCCCCTGCCCTCTGTAGTCACAGCTACCCTATGATGAGGTTACCAGATTTTTTAAAATTAATCTGGGGGCACTTTTCAACTTCCTACTAAATAGATGGATTTTGTCAGGGGACTGATTTGTAAATCTGGGGACTGTCCCCAGGAAACGGGGATGTCTGGTAACCTTACCCTATGAGCTAAAAGGTAGCAATTAGGGCTTTGTGCGTGCGCGCACACACACCAGTTTAAAATGGATGTGTGCACGTTTGTTTGGTTTTTACACTGTCAACACAACGTTGTCCTTATTCAAGTGGTAGCCTGCACTTCCCCGCCCCCTTTAAATTTTGGTTTTCCCAATTTGTGGATATTGCATAAGTGGATGCACATTATTTGGGTACTTTTTAAAACATGTATGGTGACATTTCGCTGGATGCCATCTGTCACTCCACCCCCACCTTCCCTTGGCAGGTGCTCCTCAGTGGGCTAGTGGGGCTCTTTTGGGGTATTTCATTTTTGTAATGGCTTCAGATACACAAACAAATAATATTTGTATTTAACACACACTTAAAAAAAATAATAACCCATTGTTCTGTGCAAATCTTGTATATGGAAAAACTTGTATACAGTGGTGCCCCGCAAGACGAATGCCTCGCAAGACGAAAAACTCGCTAGACGAAAGGGTTTTCCGTTTTTCGAGCTGCTTCGCAAGACGAATTTCCCTATGGGCTTGCTTCGCAAGACGAAAACGTCTTGCAAGTTTGTTTCCTTTTTCTTAAAACCGTTAATACTGTACAGTTGCGACTTGACTTCGAGGAGCAACTCATAGCAAGCGGTGTGGTAGCCTTTTTTGAGGTTTTTGAAGACTTTGGTGATTTTTGAAGCTTTTCCAAAACTTCTTTTGCAGCCATTTGGTAAGTTAAACTTTTAAAACTTTTTTGGGGTTTTTTGGATTTTGGGTTGGGGTGTTTGGAATTCAAGGACTTGGTGTTGGGGAGGGGTTTGCAAGAATCTGGAAGCTTGTGTGGGTTTTTTCTGCATTTTTATGATTTTCTGTGACCATTGGGCCACTCTGCTGTTTTTTTAAAAAAATTCTGGGTTTGAATTTCTGTGTGCTGGGTGACTGGGGGAACAGTTGGGGAGGGGTTTGCAAGAATCTGGAAGCTTGTGTGGTTTTTTTCTGCATTTTTATGATTTTCTGTGACCATTGGGCCACTCTGCTGTTTTTTTAAAAAAATTCTGGGTTTGAATTTCTGTGTGCTGGGTGACTGGGGGAACAGTTGGGGAGGGGTTTGCAAGAATCTGGAAGCTTGTGTGGTTTTTTTCTGCATTTTTATGATTTTCTGTGACCATTGGGCCACTCTGCTGTTTTTTTAAAAAAAATTCTGGGTTTGAATTTCTGTGTGCTGGGTGACTGGGGGAACAGTTGGGGAGGGGTTTGCAAGAATCTGGAAGCTTGTGTGGTTTTTTTCTGCATTTTTATGATTTTCTGTGACCATTGGGCCACTCTGCTGTTTTTTTAAAAATAATTCTGGGTTTGAATTTTGAAATGCTCTTTACAGTATGTGTGACTTTAAAGAGCACTTAATAAACTCTTGTTGTACCAAATTTGGCTTTGTTTGGACTTTTTTTGACCATAGGAACGCATTAATTGAATTTCAATGCATTCCTATGGGATTTCGTGCTTCGCAAGGCGAAAAATTCGCTAGATGAAAAAACTCGCGGAACGAATTAATTTCGTCTTGCGAGGCACCACTGTACAAATAGTAATCATAATGGCCATGTGCACAAGAAACAAATACCTGTGTGCATGCCCTTGGTTTCCAGAATTCAGGAAGGGTGGGCTATTAGCAAGGCAGGGTATGTCACACACACTGTAACACTCTTTAAATTAACTTATTAAATAAGCTGTTATGTGTATGTCTGTTATATTGGATATTAAAGCAAAGTAAGAAATTGGCTGCTGGCACAGTTGAACAAATGCTTCCAGACGTGCCCACAATGCAAATCAGGTTTCAGGGAAGGTGGGAAGTACTAATTGTGGGAGGTGGGGCAATGCACAGTGCACATATATCCAAGCATTGCCCACTAGCGTGGATGGGAAGCGCTGAGATAGAGTTCAACTGACAGTATTTGCATGTGGAAAAATGTGTAAAAAAAAATACTCAGAGAAAAATTGGATCTGTGTGACCCATATGCACATTAACCCTTTGGTGTATGCACAGTTTAACTCAAGATCACCCAGTGGCAAAAAACTATGATGGGGCTTTACTCCTCAGTAACTAGCCACATTTACAGGGCATCTCCTTACTGCTTCTGTGCTCCCTACACCTCTGGCTGTTGTAACTACTGTGGAGTAATTATGCCATATGACTACTACTAAGTAATTTCCATGTTCCATATATACTGTGGTCTGCATGTTCAAGCTGAAAACTGCCCCATCCCATTATTTATTAAGAGTATTTTTACCTGACCTTTATCATATGATCCTAAGGCAGACTTCAATGCAGTTAAAAACACTAAAACAGCAGCAGTTACAATGCATTTTAAAGAACAGGGTGAAAACACAACCTATCCTTAAAATTGCTATACATAAAAAGCCCCATGGAGCCACCTATGATAGCCCCTTAAGAGCAGGCATGGGCAAACTCTGGCCCTCCAGATGTTTGGGACTACAACTCCCATCATCCCTGACCGCTGGTCCTGTTAGCTAGGGATGGTGGGAATTGTAATACCAAACATCTGGAGGGCCGGAGTTTGCCTATGCCTGCCTTAGAGGAAGGAGTCTATTCATGTTTTAAATATGTGCCATGCCAGAAAAGCAAGTTCTGATCTTGCCTTGGTCTGACGGTCTCCAGGGTGACTTAGCTGCCTTGTTGCCAGAAACTCTCACTCTTATTCCTTCTTATCTCTTTGCAGGGCATCATCCAGGCCTACAAGAGTGGGCTTTACCTTAAGGGAAACACGAGCCTGGGCAGATGGGACTTTGTTGGCTCCTTCTTCTTCTCTGTTTCTGCAGTAACAACCATCGGTAGGAAATGTTCTGAGAAAATTGCGTAAAACCAGTTATAGAAACAGCCTTTCCCCCTTCTTCCTTGGCAGAGGCGCCACCTTCAGGAAGCAAGGTTAGCCTACAAATGGGCAGATTCCTGTATTGCTTTGTCTTATGTTCCTGTGAGGCATCTGAATTCCACACAGAGACAGTAAACCCTGGGTTATGGAATGGAAACACACAATTATGCCTGTTGTTTTGTTTTTTTAAACTGTGGTACAAGCTTCTAGGGAACGGTGTGAAGTATGAGGGGAGAAAATAAATTTCAGGAAGGCTGACCTTCTCTCTCATCAGCCAAGAATGGAATGCCCTGTGCTTCCTAGCAAATTACCTTTATTAATCTATACTATATCTCTGGAGGTATCTGATCCCCAAATGTTTCATCCTCCCACTGTGATCCGAGTAGAAGGGGGCAAAAGGAAGAGTGGCCCTTCCCCTGATAAAGTTTGCTGTGATAATCTAAATTTGTACACCTTGGAGGAGCAGATAGTAAAGAGAGAGGAAACTTATGGCTTAAACCAGTGGTTCTCAAACTTCTTTCTCTAGGCCACACATAAATACAGTGGACGCTCAGGTTGTGAATGTGATCCATGCGGGATGCATGTTCGCAACCCGCAGTGACACGTCTGCACACGCGTGGGTTGTGATCTGGCGCTTCTGCGCATGCGCGACCCCAAACCTGGAAGTAACCCGTTCCAGCACTTCCGGGTTTTGGCGGGTCCGTAACTCAGCCTGAAGCGTCTGTAACCCACGGTATGACTGTAATAAAATTTTGCTCCCACCACACCAAAAATTTTATTGATAAGAAATACACTGGAAGACAAAAAGAAACTTAGCTATGCTTGGTTGTACACCTTGGAGAAGCAGATAGCAAAGACAGAGAAAACTTATGGCTTAAAGAACACAAGTATTTATAATATGATTATGGGACATCCAGAAAGTATAAAACAATGCAGCCACATAAGAACACAAATCATTCCCAAAATATAAACACACCACTTACAAATGTACTTTAAGTATGTGTACAAAATGACATGTATGAGAATGCTTTCCCCAGGTAATCTCATTTATATTAGGTCTAATTTGAGACAAACAAACTCCATTTTTCATCTCCAGTCCATGTGAATCTGAGGCTTGGATAGCTATCCACATATGGTCGACAGAATTTCTTGTTTGGAGGTTTCCTTGGGGTTGCTACGGGAGTCAAATGAGCCTTGTCAAGCGCTCTGTCTGAATGGCAATTTTGGATCACAACCAGGATTGGTCTCAGTATTTCTTGATGTTCTTGCTCTCATTTTGAAAAGATATCAATCTGTATTCTGCAGATTAAGAAAAAAAATATTATACTATACTATATTACACTGAGGGACACTGGTGGCGCTGTGGGTTAAATCACAGAGGCTAGGACTTGCCGATCAGAAGGTCAGTGGTTCGAATCCCCATGACAGGGTGAGCTCCCGTTGCTCGGTCCCTGCTCCTGCCAACCTAGCAGTTCGAAAGCACGTCAAAGTTCAAGTAGATAAATAGGTACTGCTCCAGCAAGAAGGTAAATGGCGTTTCCGTGCACTGCTCTGGTTCGCCAGAAGCGGCTTAGTCATGCTGGCCACATGACCCAGAAGCTGTACGCCAGCTCCCTCGGCCAATAAAGCGAAATGAGCGCCCCAGCCCCAGAGTCGTCTGCGACTAGACCTAACGGTCAGGGGTCCCTTTACCTTTTTATATTACACTGAAACATTTGAATGTTTCTTTGATTGTCCTTGAATCTTCTCGCAACACTGGCCATCCTCTCCTGCCACACCAGTGTGGCACTCCACACCCTTTGAGTACCACTGGCTTAAGCTAACAAACTAATCTTTTAACTGCTTACTGACATCAGTTCAGATCTGATATTCTCTATCACTGGTTTACCAATGGCTTCCAGTTGTTCTTCTGGCTCATCTAACTTCAGGGAAGCGGCAGGACCTTTTCAGTCGTGGTTCCTGTGTTAGGTGAGTCTCTCTCCAAAGAGACTTCACACTTCCAGTCCATTGGTTTTTAGGAGATCGATATAAACCTTTTGTGGATTTTAATTTGTTTTCCAAGTTGTCCTGAGGTTTCAAGAAACTACTTTGTTCTTCTGGTTTAACAGATTATGATTTTATTGGTTTTGTTCTATTGATGGTCTTTGCAAGTTGTTATCTGGGGGCTGCTTTAGGAGCCATAGAGTGCCATGTAAATTTCATAAAGAAACCAGCTGTAACTATTTATAAGTAAAGTGCTTCTCAACTTGTCTTCTCTGGCATTCTTTCCCTTTTGACAAACTGCATGAATAGCCTTAATGTGGGCTGAAAAGGGTCAGTCATTTATTTTAGGGATTGCCTAAGGGTGATAATATATTCCCATGTTTGTGTCATCCTACTTGGTTCTCTTTGATGTTTGGGTGTGTGTTTTTTTGATATACATTTACGCACATGCCCCACAAACCCGACATTGTTTCTCCTAGACTCACTGATGTAAATGGGCTGACGTCAAAAATGCCCAAACAGCCTATAGAAAACTCTTCAATGCTCTCATGATTGCTTCTGTTTCTTCATGTGGTGCCTCTGATCACATTTTTTTAATCTGGGCATGTGGCCATGAATGCTCTGTGTATCTGAGACTCAAACTACGCACGACAGCAGTAGCAGCTCCATTTGTGGGTCCCCCGGTTACATATAAAGTGGAATTACAAATGCATTTTTATTAATTTATTTATTTATTTATTTATTTATTGCGCAAAAGAGCTCATAGAGTGAGGGAAACTGAATCTTCCCTGCACTTAGTGCTTGGCTTCATGTAGCCTTTCTTCCTGGAACAGTGTCAGAAACTCAGATATATAAGCTAATCACCAAATGACACCTTGAACTTAGATTGTGGTTGATGCTTTATATTTTAAAGAAAACATCTCAAAGGGGTTTACAACACTTTCAAACATCAAATAAGACAATCCAGAATAAAACAAATTCAAGCTTCAAGGAAGCTATTTCAGATCCTTCTCTAAGTGACATTTTGCTTTCCCCATACTTATTTACCTTCTTAATTTATATAGCTGCCCCATATCAGAAGAACTCTAGGAAGCCAGTGGGGTATAGTGGTTAGAGTGTTGGACTAGGACCTGGGAGGTCAGGGTTCAATTCCGCACTCAATCATGAAGCTCACTGGGTCACAACCTCTTGACCTACCTCACAGGGTTGACGTAGAGATTAACCGAGGACATGGGTGAACCATGTACTCCTTGGAGAAAAAGATGGGATATAAATGCAGTAAGTAAACTCTTCTGCTTATTTGCCTAAAAAGCTGAAAGGTGGGCAGCCAGATGGAGATGCCAGTCGCCAACCTGGCATCATCCAGAGATTATGTGGTTACAATTGGACCCACACCAGTTGAATAATGTGCCTGGTGCCTGGGGAGTTTTTAACATTGCTCTGGAACCAAGCTGGGCAGAAAATGACCCTGGAGAGAAGCTATAATACAGGGCAGAGAGTTTAGCACCCCACTTGAATGGCCCTTTTGTTGCAAACATTGTTGCAAACAGGAGATCCCACTCCCCTAGTTTATACATGGGAGCAGTTCTGCCATCAAATCTAGTGTGAGCCTGAGCTGTTTCTTTTGTTTTTGTGCAAAAATTTTTTAAAAAATATATTTTTACATTCCACAACATGTGCATATAAACTGTGCAGCAGTCCTCACACTGGAAAGTACACCCACCTGCATACAGCTCTGCACATGAAATTGTACAAGGAGCAGTCCTCTTGCCTCTGCCTTCTTACAAGTCACAAGATGGCAGTACTACATCATGCTATGTCTGGCATGCTGCAAGTTTTTTACTTCTTACTTCTCACTAGTGTTGATTTCAAAGCAGACAGGAAGCTTTTTAATATAGGAGTATAACAATCCAAACAACAGGATTTTCTCTCCTAACTGCAGTATATCGTGCTAGGGGAATAGTGACTTTCTTCCCCTTCTGGCTGACTTTCTAACTCAGTGATGAAAGGTTTACTTATACTCTTTTAAGTAAACCTTTCATCACTGAGTTAGAAAGTCAGCCAGAAGGGGAAGAAAGTCACTATTCACCTAGCATGATATACTGCAGTTAGGAGAGAAAATCCATAGCAATCATTAAGAGATTGGAGATCAGTTATTCTCCTTGCTGAAATTAACAAGGAAACGGAATTCAAGCCATTCTTCCATGAAGGTATCCTTCCTAAGTTTCCCGTTCACCATTTGACATTGTTGTGTCAATTTTTCTGTGAGAACAAGGTACGCACCAATTCTTTATTGCCTCCCTGAACAAAGCTGGCCCCATGTTCAGCTGAATTGCTACCACTGTGAGAACCGTAAAGATCAAACAAAAAACTTTGTACCCTCCAGCACTTCCACTGTAAGTGTATAACATCTTGCACCCCTTCTAACCGAGTGGTGATAGGATTTCATTGATGTGGTTGCAATCAGACAGGGGTCAGGTACCATAATATATGTATGATCTTTAAAGCAGATTACTTTATTCTGGTGGAGAAGGAGCGAAAGGGAGATCTAGGCCACGGTGAGTCTCCAATCCCCTTCAGAGATCTGTGTCTTTAAGTCTCCCTCCCAAACCATTCCTGGTCTCCTGCTTGAGCTCCTAACTTAAAAGGAGCTGTGTATCAGCTGTCTCCAGGGTTAGCCACATGAGGCCAGAATACATTCATTCAGTTAAATACTTGCTGCTTTCTGGGTGTAAATCTGATGTGAAATTGTGTGCACATTGTAAAGCTTTGTGTGGCATCCAGATGGGCATCCCCAGTCAGATTGGGAGGTACATGCTCATTCTATGGAAAACAGCCCTGTGCGGGCAACAGCAGCTGCACATCTGCTTTGCATCAGTGGTTTCTCATCCTGGAAGTTGGGTGAGTTGGGCTTTAGTTGGGCTGAGTTGAAAAATGTAGGGGATTGGAGAAGAGGGAAGAAAAATGTCCTGCTCTTTGCCCCTTTTGAGAAAGTTTCTAAATTTCCTGCAGGACATATTCCTGTATTTAGCAATATATGTATTTAATTTATAGTGAAGAAAAACTTTAAAGGAAGGGGTGGCATTTTTAAAAAGGTTTGACCACAAGCACAGAATTTGATCACCCTCCCTTCGTTTGTTGGACACACTTTGTTACTATAACAAACCACTAGATGGCAGTACAAGCTTGGTGGGAAGGATCTGACAAGTAGCGATCAGTCTTCCAGGACTTGTTCACTGTAAGCATAACTTTTTGAAAACAGTGGTATAAGGGTGATAAGCATTATTCTAATACCCACGGATTATGCATCTAAATCAACGTTGCAGTCAATTTTGGTCGAGAGTTTTCCAATATATTTCAACAAAATATCAAGTTATTGTTTTCTATGCAGTGTAACTGATTTTTAATATTAATACACCTACCGGGTTTAGAATCATAGAATCATAGAATCATAGAGTTGGAAGAGACCACAAGGGCCATCGAGTCCAACCCCCTGCCAAGCAGGAAACACCATCAGAGCACTCCTGACATATGGTTGTCAAGCCTCTGCTTAAAGACCTCCAAAGAAGGAGACTCCACCACACTCCTTGGCAGCAAATTCCACTGTCGAACAGCTCTTACTGTCAGGAAGTTCTTCCTAATGTTTAGGTGGAATCTTCTTTCTTGTAGTTTGGATCCATTGCTCCGTGTCCGCTTCTCTGGAGCAGCAGAAAACAACCTTTCTCCCTCCTCTATGTGACATCCTTTTATATATTTGAACATGGCTATCATATCACCCCTTAATCTCCTCTTCTCCAGGCTAAACATGCCCAGCTCCCTTAGCCGTTCCTCATAAGGCATCGTTTCCAGGCCTTTGACCATTTTGGTTGCCCTCCTCTGGACACGTTCCAGTTTGTCAATTGAAGATTGAGATGCTCCCTGGATGTGATTTCCTGGCAATTCACGTAGCACATTATTACATCCAGCAAATCAGATGGGGATGAATTATTGAATGGCTTCCTTAACAAACAGCACAAGGCAAAGCAATATACCGGTATTAAATCTTGAGCTAACAAATTAGAGGGTAAAAGGACTGCAGTCAAGGGCAGTGTGGGGGACACTGGACTTGTTCACAAGGTCCTGACTTGCTATTCCTTTGCTTAGCAGCACCTTCTGTAGTAAGTGGGACTTAGAACCTGCATCTGCCAGAATGATACAGAGATGAGCAAAACAGGCTCATCTAAATTTGGACTAGGGATGCACACACACACTACCCCATTTGCAGCAGGAAAACATCAATTTTCTCAATCCATAATCATTCATGCTTATCCTCATCTGCTGCTTTCAGTCTAGATCAACTAAAGCATCCATAACAGATGCTTGAAAACCTCCAAGGAAAGAGAGTCCACAACCTTGTGAGGGAGTCCATTCCACAGTATTCCAGATGTGGTCCAGAGGTGGTACTATTACTGCCCTTGATCTGGATATTCTGCATCTGTTGATGCAGCCTACAATAGCACTACCTTTTTTTCCTTTCTTTTTTTTTTTGCTCCTTCCACACACTGTTGACTCATGTTCAACTTGTGGTCTACTAAGACCCCCAGATCCTTTTCACACATACTACTGGCAAGCCAGGTGTCCTTGCTTTCTTTTTGCATGAAGACAGAGGCAAAGTAAGTGTTGAGCAGTTACCCAATATCATTTCTCCATCTTCTCCACGCAGAGAGCTTACTACTTCCTTGTTCTTGTCCTTCCCCTTGCTTCGAACATAGCCAAAGAAACCTTTTAAAAATTATTTTTCACCACTCTTACAAGCCTGAGCTTGTTCTGAGTTTTGCCCTGTCTGACCTTCTCCCTGCAACTGTTGGCTCCTTCATGATTTCACCTTTCTTCCATTTCTTATACAGTGGTACCTCGGGTTAAGTACTTAATTCGTTCCGGAGGTCGTAACTTAACCTGAAATTGTTCTTAACCTGAAGCACCACTTTAGCTAATGGGGCCTCCTGCTGCTGCAGCGCCGCCGGAGCACAATTTGTGTTCTCACCCTGAAGCAAAGTTCTTAACCTGAATCACTATTTCTGGGTTAGCAGAGTCTGCAACCTGAAGCATATGTAACCTGAAGTGTATGTAACCCAAGGTACCACTGTACATGCCCTTCTTAAATCTCAGCTCCTATGTTTCATGAGCCTATAACTGGTATGATGGTAATACATGGTGCTTTTGCCCACGTGGTTCAAAGCAGCTTATGTGCATTAGAAGAAGAAGAAGAAGAGTTTGGATTTGATATCCCGCCTTTCACTCCCCTTCAGGAGTCTCAAAGCGGCTAACAATCTCCTTTCCCTTCCTCCCCCACAACAAACACTCTGTGAGGTGAGTGGGGCTGACAGACTTCAAAGAAGTGTGACTGGCCCAAGGTCACCCAGCAGCTGCATGTGGAGGAGCGGAGACGCGAACCCGTTCCCCAGATTACGTGACTACCGCTCTTAACCACTACACCACACTTAGTTTGGTAAGCAGCCCTGAAAGGAAGGCTAGTGTTACAGTGTCAGCATTATGTGAGCCTGAGCGACAGTCGCAAATGAATATATATATATATATATATATATATATATATATATATATATATACCCTTTTATCAAAAAGTACATCTTATGGTGATCTTATCAAAGTTGCACACAATGCAAAAGTACAGAATGTTAAGACAAAGTGTACAAAAAGTGAAATGCAATAGCTTCCTTATTTACTTACACCTGGGAACAGGCTTTTCAAAACTTCAGATAAAGTTGTTCTCCATCACATTATCATATCAACAAATATTCAACCCCATTTCTATAAATTCCTAGTTCTCTGTCTCAGTACAGGGTCACCAGACCCCAGCCGTTCAACACTTCTGAGTACTTTTTCTTATCCTGCTTTTCTTGCCATAGGCCACCCAGTGGGGTTAGATGTGCTTACAAAAGCGCCACCCCCACCCCCAATTGGAAACAGGGGCTCACTGGAGGATCCAGATGAGACAGGAGAGAGTTGGGGGAGTGGGACAGAGTGGGAGCTACTTTGCTTTCTTCAAGTCAAAGAGCTATGGTGAGAAATAGATGAGGGCAAGTTGAAGAACCCTAGAATTCAGTACAACATGACAGGCACTTTAGGAACAGCCTCCCCACCCCTCAACCACCATTTTCATGATCATTGACCTTCCACTGGACAAGGAAGTGCCCACCTAGGCTCATATTAAGTATTTGTTCATTTTCAGTGGAGAGTGGGAAAAACCAACTGGCTGGAGCTTGATTATATATTTATCTATAGGTCACCATGTTCCATTGTGGATTCCAGTTCTGCGGATAAATAAGGTCACATTATTTTCCTTCAGAACCAAGTAGTCCAGTTAACATTCATAAGACAAACACATGCATGTGCGTGCACACGTGCATATGTATATTCATTATACCATATTTATGTAAGTCAGTATCTTTAACTGAGACAGCTAACATAACCACAGGCTTTAGAAAATGTAAAATCATTGATTGTTAATTTGAAATGAAGTTAAAATGTTTCCAGTTACTGCACTGTTATTAGTAAACAATGGATTACTTGAAAAAACCCCAACTTTTGATTCCCTCTATTCAGTTTGATGTGTAAAATTGAGTTCAGCACTTAACCCTTGGTGCCCTGGCATCATGAACATATTGTGACATCGCCACAGTTCTGTTGCATGATTTAGATGGGACGGCCTAGTGGACAGTTTAACCAAATACATGCAGGTCCATTATTGAACTGCTTGTTATACAGAAATTCACTTATCCATACATGAGGAATTAGTACACAAACCTCTCTATACACACCACAGATTCAGATATCCAAACAGCCAGACCTGCGTGTAGTACTGTAAACCAACAAGCAGCCCTAAACAAACCTTTTTGGTGTTTTGCTGATCCAAGACAGAGTTTCGCCAGAAACCATGGTGGGAGGGATGGGAGACAAATCAATAAATCTGCCCTTTACTATCACTGTAACCTCTGATTTGATTGAATGATCAATAAGGTTGAAGTGCCATTTGGTTAAATTGAACTGTTCTGTGGCATTTTATGGACATTCCTGTGTGTCATCTCTGTGCACCCTGAGGTTGCTTTTAAAGCTTTCTCTCTCTCTCTCTCTCTCGATATATATGGACTTTCCTGTTTTCCCACATAATCTTGTTTTAGAACTACTTCTGTTTGTGTATTGTGGGTTGATGTGTCTTTAGTACAGTGCTTACCATCATCACTCCTTATGCTAACAAATGTGTAGGCCAATATAAACGCAGCTGATCAAAGAAAACCATACTTGCGGTGTAGTCACACCGCAATTCAGAATTCCCCTCTTCTAGAAAGCTCCATGGAACCCATTTTAACATTCTTTCAGGATACTAAAATGGAATTGGAACAGTACTGTGTGGGGTTTTGTTTTTTTAAAATCTATTGGGCTTTTTTTTTTCTTCTTCCCAGAATGCAAGGTTGCATCTTTAAACACACGCCTACTTTGAAATACTTTCCTGCTCATCAAAATGTGGTTGTTTTGAATGGACAGTGAGTTTTTTATATGGGGAAGTGTTTGATCATGTGCCCCACACAGACATTCTAAAATTGTGGAGACACAGGGAAATTGAACCATTTGCTTTTTCCATCTCACTGCTATCCAGATTTTTAAAAGGTGGGCAAATAAAAGCAAACAACTAGTAAAATCCAACATGGGAGCGGGGGAACATGTTAACAGTGCAATCTATTGTAGGATGCGAAATACATGGTTGTTATAGAGGACGACTCTAACAAACTTCCAAGAACTGCTCCTTGCAAGAACCAGGCCCCACAGAATGCAGTTTAAAGACTTATTTATGCTTCAATTTTGCTTTAGCTCCATAAATGTGTCTGCCATAATAGTGTTCACAGCCAATAGAAGTAAGTGTGCTATGAAGCCAGGTGACTTTTATTCTCAGTAATCATTGTGGTTTATATTGAATGCTTATGGTACCTGGCTAATCCTTTTTCCTTGCAGGCAGCCTGCTGCTTTCTCCCCACTATTTAAAGAGTACATGGTGGGGGGGGGGCATGGGGAGGAAAGAGCAAGCTGTTCCCACCAGGAAACACATGGTATTCTGGTTGTTTTGTTTTGCCATTCAGTCCAATTAACCTCCCCAACCAGAAGCAAACATCACATAGGTTTCAGAGAGTTACATCTATAGAATTAAAGTGGGCTTTCAGGGGAGTGTAGAGTCTGTTGAAGCCTTCAAGTGGGAACGTTTCCTAATTTTAGGACCCTTCTGTAATCTAGAGTGCTTGCTGTTGGCACCTGCCTCCGTACAGCCTTATCCCTTGTAACGCTGATGATGTTTGTAACGTTGGTTTGCTTGTGAACAAAAAAGTGGGTCTCAACAGATGCCTTGTGAGTTGGGGGAATGAGAATGGAGAGAGTCCAGCATTTATTTCATAGATGGAACTAGAGTTTGAAGAATGGGAAGTAGTTTTATATTGCATGTTTATTTACAAAAATACTACTAGAAATAATAATAAAAAGTGTCGCTAGAAATCATATCATATGACACTTTTTACTATTGTTAGTAATGCTCTTGAAAATATAGGAAAGGATCTGATGATCAGGTAGAAGAATGACTTGGGCTATTCCTGCCTGGCAGCTGCTGGGAGGTGTGGCATGATGCCATGAGCTATAGATGATGTACGTTAAACTTGAGTTTTACTGACCTCATGAGTTTTGTTTCATCGCTGCTACTTTTAACTGCTGTTTTTATTGTCATTGATTTTTGTTTGGTTTTATGGTGTTGATTTTTCATTGTCTCCCCCCTCCCCACCATTTGTATTTTTGTTATGCACTGCTGAATGTAAGATGTAAGCATACAAATGTTTGGGGGGGTGAGTAAGTATTTTGACCACATTCCTAAATCCAATTGCTCTGGAGTGAGTCCTAGTAATATTCCAGCGATCCTTTACTTCTAAACATGCATCGGTTATGATGGAAACCTAGTAAAATTGGTTGTTTTATCTACCTGAATACAGCTGATATATCCTTGGCTGGTAGATACACAGTACTGAACACACAAATACAAATTTGTTGACCCTAAATGTGAGACTTCTGTCTCACCACATCCATGCAATAATAGAATTAGAATATCCATGTCAATATCTGTTACTTCAGGCATCTAATAACCTTTTGATCTTTTAGCTTTTTGTACAGGTTGGCTTCACATATACAGTGGTACCTCAGGTTAAGTACATAATTCGTTCCTGAGGTCTGTACTTAACCTGAAACTGTTCTTAACCTGAAGCACCACTTTAGCTAATGGGGCCGCCGTGCCGCCGGAGCACGATTTCTGTTCTCACCCTGAAGTAAAGTTCTTAACCCGAGGTACTATTTCTGGGTTAGCGGAGTCTGTAACCTGAAGCGTATGTAACCCGAGGTACCACTGTATTAGCTTACCTCTGAGGTGATGGGTGAGAACCTTGCTTCACTTAATGGAAGCTGGGATTTTCTGATAAGGCCACACAAGTACCTCCAGGGCTGCATACAAGCTGTGAGCCTCGTGCCACATATCCTTAACCTCTGACCCTCTTCTTTTGGCCAGATAACACTGAAACAGATTTATGTTTTTACAGCCGCGTTCTTTTAAACTAACTATCAACTTTCTCCTTCCAGGTTATGGTAACCTGAGTCCCAGCACGGAGGCTGCACAAGTCTTCTGCATCTTCTTTGCTCTTTTTGGGATTCCTTTGAACCTTGTCCTCCTCAACAGGATAGGACAGCTGATGCTCTCTGGTGTTCAGCTGTGCGCCTTTCACCTGGGTGAGAAGTTTCACTGGCAGGTAAACAGCAAGGGTGCTTTACTGCTCATTTTTGTCAGCATGGGTGAGTTGTTTAGGTGCAGATAAAAGTGACATGTCTTTGACTTAAGTCTGTAGCAGGCCAATCAGCTGGCCCGATAATGCAACAGTATGGTGTCTTAACCCACAGAATGGCTTGTGATTCTGATGTACAGATTCTTCTCATTGCAATACAGTAGGTGGGGCAAACCTTTGGCCCTCCAGATGGTGTTGAACTACAACTCCCATCAGTCCCAGAAAGCATGGCCAATGATATAGTTCAGGAACCACTGGAGGGCCACAGGTTCCCCACACCCTGCAACATGGCCTCCAGAGGCTATGTATAACACTTGCTTCTCTCTGTGTTTAAGTGACCAGCTGAGGGCAAAACTAACAATGCTAGGCATGTTTACTCAGAAGTAAGTCCTATTGAATTCAATGGGACTTACTCCCTGGTAAGTATATGTAGGACTGCAGTCCTGGGAACATTTTTGATTTGTGGCTGAAAATGGCAGCACACTGAATAGTTATGAGACCAAAGCACAGACTTGTTTGTTGCCGCATCATTTCTTATTGCAATTCCTACATCAGTAATAGCAACAGGGCTGCCCCTGAGGGAGATCAATAGGGTAATTATAAAGGCAGAGGGCAAAGTGCATGACACAACAGCTCTCTTCTCCAACAAGCATATGATCAGGGAGCTCAGGGACACTACCATCTACCAGCATATGCTGCCCGAGGCAGTTGCCTCACCAGCCTAATGGTAGAACCAGCCCTGTAAATTATAGTTATTATTTCTGGTACTAAAAGGGATGTGGGTGGCGCTGTGGGTTAAACCACAGAGTCTAGGACTTGCCGATCAGAAGGTCGGCGGTTCAAATCCCCGCGACGGGGTAAGCTCCCGTTGCTCGGTCCCAGCTCCTGCCAACCTAGCAGTTTGAAAGCACGTCAAAGTGCAAGTAGATAAA
The DNA here is from genome assembly GCF_964270895.1 of Podarcis filfolensis. Classification (NCBI taxonomy): domain Eukaryota; kingdom Metazoa; phylum Chordata; class Lepidosauria; order Squamata; family Lacertidae; genus Podarcis; species Podarcis filfolensis. The sequence goes on along the minus strand of NC_139606.1, from coordinate 86,286,014 downwards.
TAGGTACCGCTCCAGCGGGAAGGTAAACGGCGTTTCCATGCACTGCTCTGGTTCGCCAGAAGTGGCTTGGTCATGCTGACCACATGACCTGGAAGCTGTACACCGGCTCCCTCGGCCAATAAAGCGAGATGAGCGCCGCAACCCCAGAGTCGTCCACGACTGGACCTAGTGGTCAGGGGTCCCTTTACCTTTTTATCAGTACTAATATACTTTCTTCTTAACCCTCTGTGTACTGATACTTTGTGTAAGTACTTGAAGGACACTTCAGCACTTTCTGCCAAGGCAGCTCTGGGCTCAAAATCTAGTTATGCTTTCAAAACAATGCAAAAGTTTTGACACTCTGATCAGGATTGTGGAGCATTTTGGTTGTTTAGAAATAATCCTTAAAAACTGAGAACTTCACCACTAGGCCTGAATGAACTCTATACTATGTTCATTGTACCAGTGTGGTTTCTGTTACACAAGAAAGTATTGCATATTGAGGGATCTAACAAGGTTTCAAGTAGGTGTGATTGGAGAAAACAATTAGAAACAAAGGCAGTATTTGGTGAAGGTGCAAGTCTCCTGCTTCATGCCTTTTACCTTAATTTGCCTCTGTCTGCACCCAAACCAATTCCAAGCCTTGTCACAAACTTAAACTACTTAATTTTTACAAAATAGGGAGTAGAAGCCCCACAAGTGCAACACTTTGAGAGGAGAAAGAAAGGAAAACATGGCAGATGCTCCCCAAACCTAAGTTCTCCACTTATCAATGCTGTCTGGTCAGTCATTTCCCATAGCAACCCTCCAGCACTGTATTGTATCTCATAATTAGGGTAGCCAGATACAAAAGAAGACAGGTCCATTGGACCTTTAATAGTTATGTTGGAAGGGGTAGTTTCTGTAGATTGGAGCTTGAATAGTAAGTTATATCTACTGAGATCCCTTCTTTTACACAACTATTAGAGGTTCAGGAGCCCTATTCTCTTCTGCATCTGGCAACACCATTCACAACTTGCCTTCTCTTAGCATGCATGGAAGTAGTAGTTGTGTCTCTTCCCCACTAGAAAAGCTTTCCAATAAATCTCCCCTGTGCTGCTTTTCAACACTACCCTACTATAATTTACCAACTCAGCTAGAAGGAGATGTTCCTCCCTTTGGCTCAGGTATCTGTCATCAACTTGTTATATTGCTGGTGTGGAATTCAGAAATGCGCAATTTTTATTTTTTAAAATATATAAATATATACATAGATATAAAAATGCAACCAGCTGGGGAACTTGGAGCTGGGGAAAGAATCTATTCCACACGCAGACTACTTTAGAACATTTTGGCCTGATCCTGTATTGACAGTGCTGAAAAGCAACAGAAAGTTTGTGTGAGTCATAACTTCCACTCAAAAAAACCAGAACTTTTCGGTAAAATATGTCAGCAGGGGCAAAAGAGAGAGCTCACAAAAATGTAATGTGAGTGCCCAGCTTGAATGCCTGTCTTAGGTAAGTTGTTATCAAAGAGAAATTGCTTTCCTTCATGCAAAGGTTGGGTTATTACCTGCTGCCTCTTCCTCATCATGTTTCCCCCTTCACGTTATGTCTGGCCAGGACTTGCATTCCTCAGGTTATCTACCAGCGTCTCTGGCTCCAAGTATCCAGAAAGCATGACGCATGTACATAGTCCTGTCCCAGTCCCTGAACTAGGCTAGGATCAACTACTGTGCATAGTATTCCTGAAAAACTCTGCAGTTTTTTCAGATGCTTTGCAATTCCTGGATATAGCAACACATCAGCTGTTTCAGACAAATCCCAGGCCCAGCACAGGTTGAAGATCTGACTCTGTTCTGATGACTGCTTGCATCGCATGTCAAGATCCAAACATTTCACACCCACCAATGCAAAAAAAAGAAAAGTGTTTATTGCAAACATTGTCATTCCAGTGAAAGAAAATGTGCACGCTTTTGCTGGGGACATTTACTTTTCCACTTGCAATAGTAGAAGTTTCCAAACATTTTAATCAGCTTCAGCTGATGCACCAGCTGTGGCTATATCTGGATGGAGATAGACCTGCCACAGTGACCCACTTTCTGGTAACTTCCCATTCAGATTATTGCAATGTGTTGTATGTGGGGAAACCTTTGTTAATGGCCTGGAAACTGGAGTTGGTAGAAAATAGGGCTACATACGGTAAGTATTAACTGGGACTGGGCAATTTGCTCAAACGCCAGTCATGTATAAACTGCTAGTCTGTTTCCAGCCCTGTTCAAATTACTGGTCTTAATCTTCAAAGTGGTTGGGTACCAGGGTATCTGAACATTTGCCTTCCCTTCAGAGGCCCTGTTCTAGGTGCCCCAACACAGGTGATGTCAGTTGGGTGGCCATCAGAGCTTTTTATGTGTGATGGTGTCCCAGTTGTGGAATGTTTTTCCCAAAGAGCTTTGCCTGGCACCTGGTCATTGGCATGCCAAATGAGGGCTCCCCCTGGCCTTAAACCCTCCCCATTACCCCCCATATGTGATATTGCTGTTTTAAACCACTGTTTATATGCTATGTACATGTTTTTAGTCATCTGATTTTATTCTCTCTTCTGGAAATGTTTAGGCTGCGAGTTGTAGTTTTATAATATTGTTAATTTATGACATTGCATTTTACTTTTACTTTGCCATTTTATCTTTGAGAGCCATGTGTGTGTAGTCTTATAGTTATTATAATTATATGGCCATATAATTATATACTTATACTAGATCCTAGAAAGGCCCATTTAACATGAAGAGGGGAGAAAGGAAAGGAAATTAGCAGCCTACCATTCCCACATCTCCAGATAAAAAACAAACATAAAATAAAATGTTATGAAGCAAATGTAAATGAAAGCTGGAGAGCATAAAAAACATATTTCCTAGAATTGATAGTGCTGTCTCCTTTAATCTGTGAGAACCTTCCTTCAACCCACTTTTGTGGCAGATTGATGCAATTAGTCATGCATCTTTCAAATCTGCCTTGAGTAGCATTGAATTTCCCTGGAAGATCCAAGTTCAAGTTTCAGCTAAGCCATAAACTAGTGGGAATAATAATACTCATTTTCTCATCTGTAACTTGAGGTCTCTGAGTCACAGCGTGACCAGTCAGGGCCAAACCCACAGAACTGTAAGGGATCAAAAAGTGGCCACAAGGCCAGGCAATCCATCTACCAGTCTTCTTCCACAAACCAACCAACCTATGTAGTCCAAGCCACAGTGCACAACAAACAAAGGTCAGGTCTGCTGCACATTAATGATGGTAAGAAATGTTTTATAAAGGATGTGAGTTGAGGTCCTCTATGGTATTGAGAAAAACATCAGATGATGTGCAGACCATCCCAATTACAAGCCACTGCCATTGAGGATTGTAGTGCAATCCACAGCCACACAGAATTACAGACACCTTCTTGATCATACTTAACACTTAACTGATGTAGCCAATGTGGTTCCCTCCAAATGTCATTGAACTCAAGTTCTCGTCTTTCCTCACCATTGGCAAGGCTTGCTAGGGGGTTAAAGTCCAACAGTATCGGAGAGCCTCATGTTGTCTACCCCTGACTTTATTATTTATTTCATAAAAATTGTACACTGGTTGATTGTTTAAAAAAAGCGGTTTACAAAAAGATAAAACATTAAAATCAAACAAATCAAACGAAAACAGATTTAAATTCACACCAGCATTTCTAAGCATCTGGGTAGGCTTGCTTAAACAAGAATGTTTTTAGCAGGCACCAAAAATGCCTTAATTCAGCCTTTGCCTTGAGGCTGGTGATGCCTTGAGTCAGCCTTTTGTCAACCTGGTGACCGCCAGATATTTTAAACCACGCTGACTACGACGGATGGAAGCTGTAGACCATCTGGAGGGCACCATGCTGGCTGACTTAACTGTTCTCAGGGCTTGACTCTTGAGACCATACTTCTGTCTGCAGACTTAGGGCCAGGTTTGATGTAATGTCCCTGGCTTAATAAACGGTACTGTAATTCAACCAGGAAAGAACGTTTGGTCAGCATGTTTCCACCTTTCCTTCCTCTCGTTGCATGGCTTTGGTACTTTAATCCTGGTCATTACAACTGAAAAGTGGAACTGTGGTTTAATGTCAGTTCACTAACCAGGATGGTAAACCATAATCAAAGCATGGTTGCTGCACTGCCATCAAACCAGTTCCCTGTTTCAGACATACTGCAATGTGGAACTGTGGCTTAAAGAGATCAGGAAGAGATACAAGAGCCTATGCCCATCTACCAGTCTGCTTCAAGCATTATTTTTGTTTCTTGTTAGAAAGGGGCAGCTGTCCTGACGCGGACCTGTGCACTGGTTGCTGGCCTTCTGCTGTTCCTTCTGCTACCTCCTCTGTTGTTTACTGCCATAGAAGGCTGGACCTACGAAGAAGGGTTCTATTATTCTTTCATTACTCTTAGCACAATAGGCTTTGGAGATTATGTAATTGGTAAGTAGTTCAGACCTATTATATACAGAATGTTTTCAGACTTAGATAAACCAGTAGGTTTATTTAGTTTGGTTTTCTCTCTTCCTTTCAGTAAGCTCCCATGTGTGAGTTCCTGTTATGGGCAAAAAAAGTGGCCTTCTCAAGTTTGAGTCTAATAACAACAAGGAATAATACCCTGTTTCTTCAGCTGAAAGCTGAAGTGTCAACATTTGCTTCTGCAGCATAAGCTGAAAGAAGCGGCCCTACTTGAATGTGAAGGGCCCTTTGCTCTGGAGCACTTATGTGCTTGATTACACAAACACAGTTTGTGAGAGAACAATTTTTGGCTTCACTTCCACAAACAACCTCATGGCACATTGCTGTGGTGCCCTTTTCAGTGAGGGAAGCACTTAACTCTTTGGGAAAACAAGCACCGAATTAATCACTCAGGTTTAGAACAATCCGTGTGTGAGGTGTTTCTCACACAATCCCATGTAAGTACGCATGTGCACACACACACACACCCCTAGAGAGAGGAAAGCAGCCCTTTCCTAATGAACCACAAGCAGCTCTCAGATGAAAAGAGGCATCAACGGATGGTGCATGACACAGAATATGGCATTAATCCCAGTGAGGCAGTGATTTGAGGGCATTTGTTTGAAGAAGAAGGTGGAAAAGAGCAGTGTATACAGTATATACTTTTTAAAGGCCATATTAAATTATATAATGAGTAAATTAATTTCATTTCCCTTTGTAAACGAGTCTTGATTAGTCCAAGATACAACTCCATCTCCATTATGGTATGGCCTGGGCCTTTTGTTTTTTCCTTACTACTTGCATGAAAATAGGCCCTAAGGTTGCAGGTCTTGGATGCATCTCCATCAAGAGCCCTGCCAATGGAATGTGGACTTTGAATCAAAACAAGGTGCAAAATGCAAATTCCACCTCCACATAATGAGTATTCTTCTTTTTTATTCTGGTGGCTATGGGCAACTGACTCAACCATTAGGAATCATGTTTCTTAAGCTACATTTCCCTGGTTCATTTATGCTATACATTCCTGGGTAATGAAATCATAGTTCAGTGTGTCCTTTGGGTTGGTCTCTGACCTGGATGGTGTCCCATCTACTCTTAGATGCTCCAGACATTGCAGAATTTCATTTTTCTCAATCACCAGAGTGTTCTAGGCTCAATCCTGGTTGATTCAGTTCATTGTAAAATACTTATGTTTCTCTCTCAAGGGAGTGACATTTCATACCTCTAAACAGCTTGAGTCTTGTTTTTCCATAGGCATGAACCCTGAGCGTACCTACCCATCCTGGTATAAGAATGTGGTGTCTCTGTGGATTCTCTTTGGGATGGCTTGGCTAGCCCTGATCATCAATCTGTGCATCAGCTTGCTAGAGAACTCCAGTGGCCTCTGCCGGTGCTGCAAGAGAAGGAGCAGAGACGCAGAGCAAGAGTTAATAAGTGGCAACCCAAATGTCACTTTGGAATCTAAGGATGGGCAGAACTGCAACACAAAGGACACTAAGCCTGCGGAGCCAAATTGAATGGCATATATGCTTTATTCCACCAAAGTATTTAGGCTTTTGCTGGAGGGAAACATCCAGCTGGGCAGCCCATCACCAGAGCACCATTTCGTGGCACTGGCAGAAGTGTGGCTATGTGAGATCATCCAACTCGGACCAGAGTGGAAATCAAAGTCTGCTCGTTGGGTTGTTCAAGGACTGCCTTACATATGATTTCCTTTCTACGTGGAGATGAATCTCTGTGTCAGAGGAATAATAGGGCCTGTGCCATCTTAGCTGAAGGGCTTTTACATCACTGCAAGCGTGGGAGTTGGAAAACCATGAACATCACTGTGCAATTATGGCAATGTGTGGGAGGTTTCCCCCCTATATCAAGGTTATTTCTGTGTAGAAAAAATGTGAAGTGACTGTCTCACTTATTAACCACTGCTCAAAATGCTGCTGTGGTATTGCAACTTATTGACTTTGTAGGGTTATCTGCCCAATAGAAGGCTGAGCAGATGCTGCCACAGTCCTTGCCTTTAATAAAGAGCATTTGTACTCCAAAGCGTGGCAGGTTCTGTTGCATATACTTATCTCAGGTAACTGCCAAGGGGCTAGAATAAAGTCAACCAGTGCCACTCTCTGGAACCAACGCCGTAGATTCGCCTTTCTCAACCTGTGGGTCCCCAGATGTTGTTGGACTACACCTCCCATCACCCCCTAGCTAGCAAGGCCAGAGCTCAGGGATGATGGGAGTTGTAGTCCAACAACATCTGGGGAACCACTGCCATAGATAGAAGTGGAGCGCCAAGTGCCCCACTCTCAACTCACCAAGATGGTCCAGGTCAACGGTATCAAAAGTTGCTGAGAGAGTGAGCAAGATCAACAGGGTTGCACTTCGCCTGTCCCTCTCCTGTTAATGGTCCACCCCCTCTGGGTGACCAGGACTGATTCAGTCCCAGCTAGATAATCTGTTTCCTCTAGGAGGGCCTGGTGCTGCACAGCCGCTACCACCAGAGCCCAGGCCAATGGAGCAGTCACAGTGCCACTACTTTAAGCACAGCAGGCACCACTTTTGTCATTGAGAGCTCACCATTTCCCCCACACTATATGCAAGTATCTTTTTTATATATCGGGTGACAGGGTTTGAGAACTTACCTGCTGAATCAGACAAAGGTTCATTTGGTCTGGTACTATCATTTCACTATCATGTCTGCCAGTGGGGATGTGATAGCTGTTTGTTTCTACCCAGCATCTCATAAGTGGTGGCATCAGGCTTGCCATTTTTAGATATTGTGTGCCAATAGCCATTTTGTTGGGGCTCAGTTGGGCGGGGGCCACCCTTACCTTACTAAAACCACCAGAGTCAGACGCAATATCCATAAAGGCAGGGAGGAGGGGGAAGAAGAAAAAGATGGCAGAGGGTGCTAGTGGTAATAATAATAATAATAATAATTTTTTTATTTATACCCCGCCCTTCCCGGTTCAGAAACCCGGGCTTAGGGCGGCTAACACTAAATTTTAAACACTTAATTGCAATACAACATAAAAGCAGCATAGAAGCCGTAGAAGCAAGAGCAATCCTGTCATGGAGGCAGCAGCTAATTCCAGTTTCCTTCATTGGGAATAAATGCCTATGAGTGAGTACACCAAGGAGGCAAGAAATTGAAAAGCATATGGAAAGCAAACCCAGAAGATGGATGAAAGAAAAAACTGTGTTATAATATACCATGGTCATTTTGGCAGAGACCAAAGGGGCTTCCTTCCTGTCCCTATCTGGAGAACCACAGGCTTCCCTTCTCTGGGCTAATCAATGTTAAAGTGATTTATGCTTGTGTCCATCACAACATTTTCTGGAATGCTTCCCCCCCCCCCCCCCCGCTTGCATTTCATTTATGTACCTCTTCCACTGGCACCCTCATCCCATCCATCTGCACACTTGCACCATATTTGGCTGCTGGTGATTTTGATGCAACTAAACAGCATTTGCTTCTTTCCCCAAACTCTAGCTTTTGTACCATTAGGCACTGTCCCATTGTAATTTGATCATCTCACCTAATCTGTCTGCAAAGATCCTGTCAGCACGTCAGATTCTCTGTTGCTTCCGGCAAGTTTCTGCTGTTTCCCAGGGCTTTGGAGTGGGGTGAGGTATTCCTAGCAGAAGGAGATTTGTATCACAAAGGGTGGAAAAATCACCCACAGAACAGTTGTCTGCCAAAACCGGGAAGGTTATTCGTTCAAGGGTGACTAAAGAAAAACATGCCCACTCAGCTGCTTGTTGCAGATGACTGGGATTCTTCCACAATCTCCATTGGAAAATTACAGGAGATACTTTAAGGTCTTTAAAAGGTTTCTTCTGAGGCCATGCATGTGGTTTTGCTTAAACAACCATGTAATTAATTTTTTTTTAATACAATGCTTATTGAAAGTTCCGCAACCAAATAAATAGTTCACACCCTGTGAAAACATACATTAGCATTCAAAACAAGTGACCAGAAAGTTTAAGGAAATTCCAGCACTTGTTTCCCAGTTTCTAAAGAAGCTTTTTAGATTGCACAAGCACTTGAAAGTGAACGAAGTTATCATGCATCAACATTATGCTTGGGTGCAATGGTGGTAGGCAAGATATTGGCCTGGTTTGTACATCATGTTGATCCAAACTATGGCTTAGTGCTAATGTACGAGTTTAGGATGAAGAGTGAGATGATGAAGATTATAATTATAATCATAGTTATAATTAATGTAGTTTATTTACTATTTGTGTGTGTGTGATTGTGGTGGAATCCTAATCAATAAAGATTATTTTCCAGCTCGCCCCACCCCCTCTTCCCCCCATAGACCTCTATTATTCGCATGCACCCCGGCTATCATTCTCTGAAGGGTTTGGCATGGCTTGTGTATAATTTCCCAGACAATCTTCCTTTTAGCCTGCAGGGCAAGCTCTGCATAGTTTCAGCAATACACCTAACTAAATGTTGCCATTCAAGACGTAGGCCTGGTTCACACAACATGGTAAGACAGAAACTATAGCTTTGGAGGATCACATGAGAGAGGAGCTTGTAGTCTCTTTGGTCCTCTCTGATTCTTTTTGTTCCTTTACATACTGAGCTATGCAAAGGTTTGTCTTAACATGTCATCCGAACCCAGGCTCATGTTTAATCTGTCCCCTCACTAACCATGACCCATAGGCTGTAGCCAAGGTTTGTTCTTCACTTAGCCCAGAGCACACTTAGTGTGGGAGTAAAAAAGGGGGAGGAGCTAGGTACTTGTGCATTTCTCTCCCACAGCCCTTAGCTAGCTTATAACATACACATTATTCTCAATTGCCGTAAGAATTTCTCCTGCATACTGTAAACACCAGGCCTTAGGATACTCCTATTTTTCTGAACTCGTTAGACTGAGACATTTGGTCACAACATGATGCCTCTTATACAGCTATTAATAGCACAGGAACCCTTTTTTTGGATCTGCAAAATGTTCCAGAACTGCCCCTTGCTTCATTAATTAAAGGGAATTCAGATACTGTTACAACCCTGGGCTCAACATTAAATATCACTGTTATTTTAAAACATTAAAAAAAGCATTTCTGTTCATCTCACTGTATATTTTTTGTGACTGAATTTATGTTTCCACTGCTTTGTCCCATTTGGAATATTTTAACAACTTCAGAGAATCCCCAATGAACAAACAGAGTGCTGTCCAAACGTGAGTTTAAACCAATAAGCCTTAGATTAGGACATGAAAACACTAGCCAGCTTTCAAAAGTTTAGAAACCAGGAAAGAAAATATATAAAGCAGCAGCAAGTGTACTGTTCAGGACCCAAGACTGGTCATGGGTGGTAGACTCATTCCAATGTAGGAAACATAATTATTTCGAGTTCAAAAAGAAAACTTCCAAGGAAAGCAGCAAAATGTCAGCCAGGATTTCAAAGGAATACACCTAATGCTTCTCATGCCAGAGCATATTTGCAAAACAGCCTCAGACATAGCTATTTGTCCAAAGTAATTTCATGGGTGCAAAATCCAGAATCTGATACAGAACCTGTGTTCCCAAGAATCTCCCCTTTCTTTCCGGCCTTCATGGCTGGGAAAATGTTTGTCTTTCAAGACTTCCATTCATTCATTTACCTCTAGGTTTCACAAAGGCATCTGGTCTGCCACTGTGGGAACTGAGTACTGGACTAGATGGGCCACTGGCCTGATCCAACAGGCTGTTCTTATACAGGCGTCTCCCCGCTTATGCACAACTGACTTGCATGTGACCGCATATATAGGCTTGGTGCTGGAAAATAGATTCAAACCAGAAAATAGTGGGAGAGAGCTGGAGAGTCCTTGTGGCTCATGAGGAGACCCTCCCCAGAACCTGAAGAGGATGTCAGTGAGGGTAGAGGAGGTCCTGAAGTTTTGTTTATGCTGTTCAGCCTCCCCTCCTAGCAGCTGCTCTATGGGGTAGTGCAGCAGCAGCAACTTTCCTGTGCGGCCTCCAGCCGACCCCAGTGCTTCAGCTCTGGTGGAAAAGAGAGTTGTGTAGACAGAACTGGAGAGCAGGGGGAAAACAGGTGTTCAGAGGGTTTTTAGAGGGTGCTCCCAACTTAACTGATTTTCACTTAGGCACGTGGCACCCCAGAATGTAATCCCCACGTAAGTGGGGGGGCACCTTTATACTTGGCAAATGTATATGCTGCTTTTCTGGAAACAGCACTCATTATTATAAATGTTCACACACTACAAAGCAGTGGCAACTAAAAGGGCACATAAATACAATGATAATACTGTACACAGAGAAGAACAAGGGCATGGTCTGAGGATACATGATACTGCCTTTCTGAAATTAAGCAAATCTGGGTCTCATTAGTGCTAGGATGGTAGAATGCCTAGGAACCACATGTACACAATCTTGGTTTCCATGTCGCATGAAAAGGGGGGAGTATAAAATGTACTAAATAAATAAAGCTCCCCTTACTACTCCTGTCATTTACTTATCCATACATTTTCCCCCTACCACAGCATAGCTCCTTTCTGTAGGTAAAGGGGGAGGGGCCAGTGTCCATTACACTCTTATCAAAATATGCCCACAGGCTCAAAAGCCTTGGCAGCCCATGGTCTCTAGCCAGTGCTAGGAAAGTTTGTTTTAAAAAGGAACTAGCTGCAGTTCAAGTTCATCGTGCCCCAAAAGGGACTAGTTTGGTTCGAATTTAAAAAATAAATAAATCCGTGGCCATTTTTTAACAACATTGGAAATGTAACAAGCTGTGGTGCTCAAGAATACATCAGGACCACACACAGGTAAAAAGATGTCTGGCAGACATCATTTCAACAGGTGCGTGCATTTCCATACTAGAAAAGGCTTGCACTGTTTAATTTGTGCTAGCCACACACCTGTTGAAAGACACAGTGAATCATTGGCTCCCACCCCCGGCCTCCGAGCCTGTACTTCCTGCTGCAAGAAGCACCGGTTGGAAGAAGTCCTGAATGCTGCAACCTTGTGTCATAGGGGAATTTCCCCAGTCTCTTGATCGTTCTGATCGTTCTTCTCTGAACCTTTTCCAACCCTACAAAATCATTTTGAAAGGGGAGGCAGTCAGAATTGTGCACAGTATTCCAAATGTGGCAGCACCTTAGATTTCTGACATTATGTCAGAAGTTTTATTTTTCCATCCACAGCTACCACACTGGGTTGATACCCTCCCTGAGCTACGACCTTGAGGTCTTCTTCCTAGTCAGTCAATTCCTGAGTGTAGCTTTATAATTTTGCTGCGGTAGCTGCTTGATGGTGCAACGCTCTCCCCAAGTGTTATGTACTGAGTTGAATAGGATCCAAACTGCAGCAGTCTGATTGGTCCTAGAACAATAGGATCCAAAAGGCAGCAGCCTGATTGGTCCTAGAACAATAGGATTCAGAATGCAGCAGTCTGATTGGTCCTAGAACAAGGCAGCAGTATGATTGGTTGGCAGGAACCACCCAATCATGCTCCAGATAGAAGTGAATCCACAACCTGATTGGCTTACAGTAGAATTCCGGAATTAGCCAATCATGTGCAGCCCATTGTGTAAATAATGTATATAAAGCAGATACTTTGAGGGGACTTTCATTCATTCCTCCTCACCACTATGAGCTGAATAAAGAGCATGAAATCACTTTGCGACTCTGAGTATATTTCACCAAGGAATCTTACTTGTTGCTAACTTTGCCATTATATTGGCAAATATATTTTTATTCTCCTGCACTTTTGGAGAGCACTAATTTTCAGGCCTGTGGTGACACTCCCTCCCCTTTACTTTTAACAATTTTAATATTTATATATTTGCATTGTCTCAATGAATTTCCTTTTACATATTGTATCCTGTACTTTATTGTCCTGTAAATCACTCCAGGACTTCTTTTGGGTGTGTGAAGTAATATGTAAACACACAATAAACTAAACTGTGGTTCATTTCCCTCTCATTTAAACCAGCTATTAATGCCTCCCTATATCACATACTGCAGGAAATCTTGAATCTATGCTTGCACAAAACTGATTTTTAAAACCCTCTCTTTAAGTACTATAAAGTGCTGCTGCGTATTATTAGCATGATAATCTTGTGAACTGCCCTGATATCTTTTGATGAAGGGCGGTATATAAATCTAGTAATAAATAAAGAATAAAACAACACAGTCAATTAAATCTGGTGTTACCCTCTCCTCATCACTGCCAATGTGGCAGCCTCCATTATTTTCTGCCAGTTGGGTGGTATTTCATTGATGTGGGCAACTCAAAGGCTCCCATTCCTTGCTGGCTGGTTTTGGAGCATCACATAAAGGTTTGGAGTTAAACTTCAGCTAGACAGGCTGTGATACACAGGGCAAATGCCATAGAGCATATGCAACACTCTTGAAGAAAAATAGCTACATTTTTGCTCAGTCACCATCACATTTAAAAGAAATGGAGGTAATGGAATATCACCATTCATAGTTTTCCTGCATGGAAAATCCAGCAGTGTTGGAATCCAACCCTCTTTTATTTTATTATGTTGTTATTTAACATTTACTTAAATCTTGGTTCAATTGAGTAACAAAATAGAGCAAGGAAAGCTTTTTTTCCACACCGTTACCATGACTGTAATGCGATTTCTTTACTCCTGAGTGATATTTGCAAAGCTCAACATGAGAATGAAACCCTCAGATACTAGGCTCCCCCCCCCCCCGAGATGACCATTGGCATTACCCATTACTTCACCCACAGGTTTCATTCAAAGCCAACTCTTCTGCCTTGAACTCTGCAAATATTCCGTTTCGGAAAACATTTCCCCTCCCTCTCCCCAAAATAGAAACATCAAGTCTGGCTGCATAGCTCTAACATTTTAAAACCTTTTAAATATGTTCTTTAACTCCATTTAATCTGGCTAGTTGGGAGCTTCTTTCTATTTGTTTTCCACTGATGTGGAAATCGTCCAGATCTTTCAAACCAATCCGATGCTTCCAGCATCTGGAGACAACATCAAATTCATCTGATAACTGTTATCTCTGTTGCCTTGCAACGTGGAGTTCAGTCCTCAGAAGGATACTTAAAGGTAAAGTGCTTCTTGCATTCTTGAGATGGTATCACCAGGGGAGGGTTCAAACCCGTGTTGACTATAAATAGCTGTAAAATGAAGTAGCATCAAGCGGGAGATGTTATCAAACATTACTGTAACTATTTCCCCCTCCAGTATAAATGAGTTAACTGCAGCTGTTTGTCTGGATCAGTATTCTGGCCCTCTCCATATCTTTTGGACTACAGCTTTCATCAGCCCCTAGCAAGTTGAAGCCACTGCTGGAAGTGGCACCTGCCTTCTTCACAAATCACACTGGGGGCAGGAGACAACAAAATTGACACAACCAGTGCTTTTTTTGTTTTAAAAAAATGTTTAGAGGTACTCTCATTTTCCTACTCATATTGAAATACTGCCCCTCAATGAGGTAAAACTTAGATTCACAAAATGTTTAGGGGTATGCATACCGCTGCGTACCCCCAGAAAAAAGTAGTGGCCACAAATATAACAAAGGCAAATCCAGGAGATTCTAGTGCAGAGCAGCTGTGAAAAAGCTGAATTCCATGCTAGGGATCATTAGGAAAGGGGCTGAAAATAAAACTGCCAGAATCATAATGCTGTTATACAAATTTCTGGTGAGACCACCTGCTATGTTCTAACCTTGGATCCTAGAACAATAGGCAAGTAGGATCCTAGAATGCAACAACTGATTGGCTTGCAGGAGAAAACCAATCAGGCTCCAGGAAGAAGTTAATCAGCCTATTAGGGTGGTAGGATTGTAGAATGCAACAACTGATTGGCCTGCAGGAAAAGACCAATCAGGCTCCAGGAGGGAAGCAGAATCAGCCAATCAGACGGGACTCATTGTGTAAATAATGTATATAAAAGCCTGAGGTTTGGGGGGGGCAATTCAATCACTGTTTTACAAGCTGCAATAAAGAGCATGAAATCACTACAGGACTCCGAGTATATTTCACCACACTTGGAATGGAGAGCAGCAGGGGTCCCTGAAGTCTCTCAGTGCTCTGAGACTGGGTTCTGCACGACAACATGGATCTGACTCAGCTCAGTCTTTATTGGGACTGAATTCAGGGATGCTAGAACTCTAAGAAAAGAATGGACAGAAAATAACGTTCTTCATAGACAGGGAATGTTTTCATAGGATTTAACTGCATTTCCTCCTTTCATTTTATAAGAGATTTGGAGGAACGGGGGGAAATAAATAAACATTTCCTAATATGATCTACCTCTTGTGGCTTTTCTCTTTGTTGTGGCAGGGTTTCCTGTGTATGTTTGGGCTAAAAGAATAATTGCAGCAGATCAGAGGCTATGAAAAGCTGGGCTTACTATTTGTGTATAAAATTATTCAAGGTGCAGAGAAATTGGATAGGGAGGCATTTTTCTCCCCTTCTCATAATCCTAGAACCAGGGGTCGTCCCAATGAAGCTGAACAGTGGGAGAGTCAGGAGAGACAACAAGAAGTACCATATTCTTTGCTCTATAAGACTCACTTTTTCCCTCCTAAAAAGTAAGGGGAAATGTGTGTGCGTCTTATGGAGTGAATGCAGGCTACACAGCTATCCCAGAAGCCAGAACAGCAAGAGGGATTGCTGCTTTCACTGCGCAGCGATCCCTCTTGCTGTTCTGGCTTCTGAGATTCAGAATATTTTTTTTCTTGTTTTCCTCCTCCAAAAACTAGGTGCGTCTTGTGGTCTGGTGCGTCTTATAGAGCGAAAAATACGGTACTTCCTTGCACAGGGCATAGCTAAGCTACAGAATTGGCTCCTTCAAGATGTAGTGTTGGCTGCCAATGCAGGCAGATATCAAAGGGGAGTAGATTAATTCAGGGAGGGTAATGTTATCAGGAGCTACTAATCATAATGGCTATATTACCTAAGTATTAGAAACATCTGAAAAATAAGTTAAGCCCAGCAGTACCGTTCGGGTACATCTCATTCCAGATCAATTCCAAGAAGCGGCAGATAAGAGGTCAATCACTGCAATCCCACACCCAAGTCAAAGCAATGCTGGTGTTAGCCCCTGGCATCACATCACAATGATCCTGGGCCCTCCCAGCAGCAAAGTTGTTTTGCCTCGAGCAAGACAATTACCAGCAGAAACAGGAGATAGCAAAACAACCCTGGCAGTCACTCCCCTAGCTTCCATGTCAACGCTCCCACCAGTTGCAACACTGATTTGCACACCAGCAGTGCCTGCGCCTTACCCACCCAGGGAAGCCTCAGATCAAGGCACAAAAATGGTTGAATGCCCGGATGATGCTATGGAACTTGGTAGGCCCAACTTTTCACATAAGGCATCTATCCAGGTACCTCAGCACCTCCACTGCCCATGTTGCAGTGGGAGAGATAGCAGAAACCAGCAGATTCTTGTAGCTGCAGACTCTAGGCCTCCTCTCAGACAAGACTTTAGACGCTCACACAGAAGCAGCCTGATAATAATCTCTTGCCAGGCAAACATCTAGGGACAGTCAGGGAAAGAAGCAGTTACTATTCCATACTATGAGTGTAGCCCTCCAGTTTTTGCTGGTCTACAACTCCCATCATCCCTGACCATTGCCCATGATGGCTGAGGCTGCTGGGAGTTGATGTGCAACAACAGTGGAAGGACATTTTGGGATACACTAAGAGCGAGACAAAATGTGGTTTTCAGAATGATGTGTTAGCTGGAGGTACTTCATCTTTATTTTTTAATTGCTGTTTTTAGATACGTTGTGGTGTATTTTAATTGCTGTTTATAACTAGTTTGTTTTATTATTTCATATTTTATAACTGATGTTTTTAAATGTTGCAAGCTGCCTTGAATCACAACTTGGGAGAAAGGTAGGATAGAAATGGATTAAATCCAATCAATCAATCATGGAACTCCAATGGGATTTTCTGCCCGCTGAAGGAGTGCCTCCTTCCTTCCAATATGTAAATAAAGGAAATACTACAGGAACACTGTACGCCTCCAGGGCTCACTGCTCCAGAGGAAACTCAGTGCTGGAGCATCCAATCCCTCATGGAAGTGGGGAAACATTTAATACTGCATTGCAAGGGGAAATGTAGCATACAAAGCAGCCCTTAAGTGACAGGTGAAATAAAGCAGAGAGACCTCTCTCTCTCTCTCTCGCTCTCATTTACTTATTTAAACTACCCCTCTGCAAGAACTAAGAGGACTTGCTCTCCTTTGGACCTGTTTTTCCCAAGGAGATCCTAAGCAACTTGTACCCTGTTTACAGGACCTCACAAGCAAAGGAGCCATGCCATGTGAGTTCAAGGGGAAAGTACTTCTCTGAAATGTTATCAGTCAATACGAGACTTGCTACAGGATGGCTCTCCAACTTCCTGCACATGCTTTCCACATGACCTCATAAAAATTCTCTTTGAGGTTAATAGCTTTAATCATTGACAGCACAGCACAATGTCCATCTGATCTCACATAACTTTATAGTTTTGTCGTTGCTTCTCTTGGGTAATTCCATTTCTGATAGAATTCAAGGAGACAATTGGTTTGAAATTGAGATGTACTTGGATGCAAGAACATGAGAAGAGCCATTCTGGATCAGGTCAACTGGTATTCAGGAGCATTATTGCCTCTGTTTGTTGAGGCAGAGCATAGCCATTATGGCTAGTCGCCAACGATAGCCTTCACCTCCATTAATCTAAAGTCTAAAGATTTATGGAGATTCTTGGGAGAGAAGTCTGATTCCAGGAATTGAGGAGAGTTTTTGGAGACAAGAACAATCAGTGCTTTTTTTCAGGGGGTACACAAGGGTACGCAGTACCGGAAAAGCACTGAGAACTATCATGTAGAAAAAGGGAGTCAGAAGTACTGATTATAACCCTCTTCAGGCATTCTCCTTGTGTCTAACAGCATCTTTCTGTGAGTCCTGGAAGATGGGCTCCCTGCCTTGCAGGCCTTTTTTTCCACCTGGGGTTGGAGGGTGGGATGCTGATTGACTCTAGTTACAAAAGCTGAGGCTAAAGACTCTTAGTGCAGACCCAGGTCATTGAGCCTGAGCTTCCACAGCCCCCACCTGCCACAAACCACCATTGACAGGATTTGACTGCAAAAGCAGCAGATATATTCTATGCTTACGATAATATTTTTTATCTTTTGTCAGTTATGCTGTTTTAAATGTGCATTTCATCTTTGACTTCCTTTAGTAATGTTTTCTTTTGAAATGTTTAAGATAATATTTTACTTTCCTGTTAATCATTTTCATTAATTCATTCAGCCTTTATTGGCTTAATGGTTTCCTATTAATTAGGATGCTTTGAATGTATATTTTATACTTGACTTTATTCAGGAATGACTTATTCTGGATTGTTTTATTTGATGTTTGAATATGTTGCAAACTGCTTTGAGATTTCTTTTCCTTAAAAATATTAAGTGGTATGCAATGAAATTAATAAAAATAACAAATCCCTCAACTGTCCCGGGAAAACCAGGACATCCTATTTTTTCATGTGAGAATACAGCAGCCATTTGGAGTGCTACGATCTCACCCCCCCCCCCAAAAAAGGTGTTTTTTGGGGGGGCATGATCTCACGCAGGTCCTGTTACTCTCTCAGGAGCACAGCCCAGAAGATGTGCAGCCCAGTTTTGGGCCTGAACATGTTGGAGGATATGTAATAATAATACATGAGCAGAGAGGAGCAAGCTAAGGCCCACCTATCGTAGCTACCCTCATAGCAAACTCTGAAGTGAGAAGACTCCTGTACTCATGGAGATGCCTCACTTCTGAAGTTTCCCCTCCAATTTACGGAAGGCTACCAGGCTAGCAAGGGATGCGGGTGGCACTGTGGGTTAAACCACAGAGCCTAGGACTTGCTGATCAGAAGGTCGACGGTTTGAATCCCCATGATGGGGTGAGCTCCCATTGTGTGGTCCCAGCTCCTGCCAACCTAGCAGTTCAAAAGCACAAAGTGCAAGTAGATAAATAGGTACCGCTCCAGCGGGAAGGTAAACAGCGTTTCCGTGTGCTGCTTTGGTTCGCCAGAAGCGGCTTAGTCATGCTAGCCACATGACCCGGAAGCTGTCTGCGGACAAACACCGGCTCCCTCGGCCAATAAAG